>NC_060273.1:106217433-106517433 GCF_021613505.1 Equus quagga
CTCGACATTATATTTTAAATTTAGTTTGTGACATTCCCATTTTGCTTATTGATTTTGTTTACATTAATTATTTATAACATGAAAATATCTTTGGACTAAAAGAAGCAAAAGGAATTTGAAGCAATCAAATAAATGATCATTATCAACAAATACGTGATGGAAAAAGCAGAGTTCAAGGCACAGTGCTCATCTTTTCTAATCCAAAGAATATATAAGTTAGAGGATGTATCCTAATGGGAACTATTTCAGGAGAAATAAGAAGTATATATAAAAAGATAAATGAGACTTTTCAAAGGTTTATGGAAGTTATAAATGACTTGTGAGGTACCACTTCCGGGGAGACACAGAGTTCTGGTCCTGAAGCAGAGTATTTTGTTAGAGGGTGACAATCAGCTAAAAGAAGAGAGAAGCAGATTAAAATGACAAGATACTGTGACAATTGTTCTGAGAAAGGTACGGGCCTTCTTGTGGTAGAATGGAGAATGGCTGCGTGGACATGAGAAGACCTGTGACAGCAAAGCATCAAAAAGATGATGAGGTAGGATTTACTTGCTGGTACTTTCTTGCATTTCTTTTGCATTTGCATAACCTACTACATAAGACTTTTTACAAGCTGCGCAGCTATGAACGAAAAAACGAAAACAATGTAAATGTTTAGTTGAAGAGGTTGTTAATAAGCCTTGAAAACAGCGCTTAGTCGGAGGAGATACACATCAATGTTTTAGAAACTCAATATATTCTGTAATGGATTACAAGGCTATAAATGATGTCATAAATAAAACCAATCTAATTATATCACAACAGAGGCTAAGAATCCATTGGTAAACTACCAAATGATCCAGCAGAAGAGACATATGTTTTCCTTAAAATAATGAAGTATAGAAGGTGTGAAATTTATTTTGCAATCAAGCCTGAGATTTTCTGTATGTCAAACTTAGGAGAGGCTATATGTTTTCCATGAGAAATACAAGGGATTCCTTTTTAAAAAATTAGAAGCAGAAAAGTTTCAAACTCATTTCAGTCACGAGTATGCCATAGCTAAATTAAAATCCACAGTTATATATCTGGTATTCAAAAAGAGTGTTTCAAATTGAAGGACATTCAGCTATTTGTTTAAACATGGATCTTAAATCACTCTGAGATTTTCTTGGATAACAAAACATAATGGAATTTACAGATGTTAGCCTGAGAATTAGTAACTGTGTCCATCCTATTATTAATGGGAATATTTAATGACCTGGATTCCACTCACATGGAAAAATGAAAGGAACAATGAAAATTAAATCTACCTTTGAGGCCGGTGCAATGACATAGTGGTTAAGTTCGTGCGCTCTGGTTCAGTGGCCCTGGGTTCGTGGGTTTGGATCCCAGGTGCAGACCTACACAGTGCTCATCAAGCCAGTCTGTGTCAGCGTCCCACGTACAAAATAGAGGAAGATTGGCCCAGATGTTACAGCAACAATCTTCTTCAAGCAAAAACAGGAAGATAGGCAACAGATATCAGCTCAGCAACAATCTTCCTCACCACACACACACACACACACACACACAAATTAGACTTACCTCTTGTCTACACTTTATGCAAATATGATTCACACCACCCAGAGCGTCAAACTCTATTACAAAGGGAAACTAGGATTTGGAGCTATAACTATATATATATGTATTTATATATAACTAGGATTTTGGAGAAATAACACAGGTAGCAGGATCAAGTCTAGAAGTATTAACCTGTATGTTTCCTGTGTATTTCCCTTCATATCTTTCAGTATTTCATTGGAAACTTAAGCTGCTTTCATCCTCTCTCTCACCATGCATAGAAACAAAAAACTAAATACTTAGAGAAAGCATTGGCCTCAGTGATAAACTGAAAGAATCTAACATGTACTTGGAGAGTGAGTTTTCTCTATCCAAAGATAAATTTAGGTCCGAGGCAAACAGGGGAGAGGGGCTGGTGGCATACAGAAAGTGCAAAATGAAAGGAAGGAGTAGAGAAGCAAGAGTTATTGACGTGAAAAACGACAAAAGTTCCGGAATGTTACTGATCCTCGGTCTCCATCTACTCACAGCATTTGGACCACTTGCCATCTAGCAGTTTGAGTCACTAAGCTCACCTGAATATGAGTAGGTGGTCTTGGACATTCTGTATGGCAATAAGATGTGGAAGAAACATTTTCCCAATCTTATTCCATTGAGGAATTGAATAAAACTAGTTTGGAATTTCCCTGTAAGCCAGGTCAGTGTCGGACCCTCTGCCATTATATATATATATACCATTTAAATTACTTGTTAGTTCCAAACATGTGTGGCCTTCCATTGACCAAAGTGTTCATATGTACTTTTTTAAACACTGTTTACTTTTCTAGATAGGCTGCGATAGTATGATCCTCTGGATGTTTTCCTCAATCCCCAAAAAAGGGGGACAATTCCCCCCAAAACAACATTCTTTCCCGTGAATAAAAATTAGCAAAGGACTCATTTAATATTTTATGACATTCACTATTGGTTTGTGACTTTCAGAATGTGAAGTATCAGCTTTCAAAAAATCATATGAGGATACTCCTTCAAAGGATGAGTTACTTGTTTTTCAGGTTCCGTTACTGATGTTCAAAACAGCAGTGTGTTTATATACGTTCAACTCTTCTTCAGAGTAATGATACTATGCTATCCTTCAGGGAAGGTAAGTAGGAGCATTTGTTAGTTTTGTAATTGGCTCTAAATTTCACTTGTAGAAGAATTTTGCACTCAGGCGTGTTTTATTTAACATCTCAGAATAGCAAGTGTGTGAGTATTCCTGTATCACCAACGTATCAATGAAACATTAATTTATAGTGACATGCAGAGAGGAGGGAAAAAGAGATCTTGGACAGACGTTAGGTAGTTGGAAATGAGGAATAAATTTTAACAGCAAGTTAAATATCACACAGGATTTGGTTTCTAGTTATTATCCCAGGATGATAATAACTTCGAAAATAATTTTTCCAAGTCATTATCTAAATAAGAAATCTGTTGTTATGTATTGGTAAGATCCTCTGAAAAAAATATGATACATGACCCCAAATCAAAACATATGATCACAGTCTCTGATTGGGTAATCCCTCTTCTGGAAATTTGATTTAAGGAAACAGTTATCCAAAAGTAGACTGCTATATCCTCAGCAAACTTTGTTAAAATTCTATCTATAAAATCATACAATTGAAAATCTTATGTTTAAGGAAGCGTTTAAGGGTTGTGATGCATCAGCTAAAGAGAATGTTATGTAGATATTGAAAATGACAGATACGAAGGAGAAAGGAAAATGTTCATGTAAAAGTGCAGAATTAGACTTTTTAAGATTGGTATTTATAACATGTTACATAAAGTTAAAGTGATATAGAAAGACAAAAATAGTTATTTGATTAGAGCTGGCAAAATTGTATTCAACATGAATTGTATTGAATTATATTGAATATGTTGGGCTGTGTTGAATACATGTGATTAGGGGCTAAAACAAATTCATGTCAATTTCACCCCTCAAAGAAGTAAGTCTAGCAGTAGAATTAGAATCAGACTACTATTGGTATCTTATATTTTTAAAAATTATTTCAATGATATAATATTTTATTGAAAATGTTTTTATTTTTAAATGAAAAGGAATCCTAAATTAAATAATAGGTAACCATTAAATAAATTATATATTATAATATTTAACCATTACTCTTTTCTTTTGTCCCTGCAAAAGAAAAATCACAATTTTATACATCTGGCTCAAATCTTTTTTGTCCTTTTTCTTTTTTGGTGAGGGAGATTGGCTCTGAGCCAACATCTCTTCCCAGTCTTCCTCTGTTTTGTATGTGGGACACTGCCACAGCGTGGCTTGATGAGCAATGTGTCTATCTGTGCCCAGATTTGAACTTGTGAACCCTGGGCTGCTGAAGTAGAGCGTGCAAACGTAACCACTATGCCACTGGGCTGGCCCAAATCTTTTTTTCTTTTTTTTTTTAAAGATGTTATTTTTTTCCTTTTTCTCCCCAAGCCCCCTGGCACATAGTTGTATATTCCTCGTTGTGGGTCCTTCTAGTTGTGGCATGTGGGACACTGCCTCAGTGTGGTTTGATGAGCAGTGCCATGTCCACACTCAGGATTCGAACCAACGAAACACTGGGCAGCCTGCAGCGGAGCGTGCAAACTTAACCACTCAGCCACGGGGCCAGCCCCCAAATCTTTTTTTCTTAATGAGGCTAGGCATACAGTAGGAAGCTGAGAAAGATCTTGTTGACAAATGGAAATTGCTAGGAATTAAAATTAGCCTGCTCATACTAATCAATACTTAGAAGACATTGAGGCATACACATTCATTAGAAAATCATTACTGCACATAAAAGATGTATTTGAAGCCACACGAATGTAAAACTTTAAAAAATATGTTTATTGCACATCTTAATAGGTGAAGAGTGATAAGGAAGGAGTCGTTAGTGCAGTGTTTGTAAAGTATGGTAAATGGACCATTGCATTTCTCTGCGGTCTATCACATTTTCTGCAGTTGGTGCTGCTGCTGTTTGTGGTGAGTGATGGAGAGAAGGGAAGAAACAATTTTCTTTATCTATGTTTCCAAAATTTGAAATGTGAAATGCATAATCCATTCAGATTTTGAGTCAATATTGTTATGTGTTTAACAGTCTCTACATTCTCAAAGATTTCTCATGAACTGCAGAGCCACATCGTTGAGTTTGTCTCTGTTGCCACTCATTGAACAAGGCTCAGTAGTTTTGGTCACAGTGTTTCACATCATTTAGCTTTTATTGTTCGTGTTTAACAATTTATCACATATCACATTTCCTTGCTATTACCCTAATTTAAGACACAAATTGAGAGTTCAAAAATGGTTTATTTAAAAGTTGTGTGGATGGACAAATAATGTGAGAAATACATTCAGAATGCTGTTACGCAGGAGCTGAGTGCACATATAGAATGTGCAGACCATGTGCTTGGAAAACTCTAATTTCAAAGAAGCAGGCATCAAAGATAATTGTAAAAAACGGGAAGTTTAAGGCTGACTATTTTATAACTGGATTTTATTGGACAATTTCATTGTGTCTTAAAAATGTTTTTCAAAGAATGACATAAAACCACTAGAGATTTTTCATGATTTTCCATCAAACCCAAGTGACTTCTCTGGAATACAGTTGGTATTTGCATAATGAACTTCAAATAATGTTTTCTAGGGTATAGATGGGCATATTCTATGTTTGTAAGGAGGTCTTATATGTTATATGTGGTTACAATATTATTCCAAATTGTATTGATATTAATTTTGTGATCATGCTACTTTTTATTGAACAAATGATTAATTAGCCATTAAATCTGAGGAAGAGGACAAAATTGAAGAGGTTCCATGAATATTTTTACTCCATGGAAGGAAAAGAGGTCAAAAATCAGATTTTTTGCTGAGAAATATATGAAACTGATTCTAAAGTTAGTTTCATGTAGTACACTCAGAAGGAAACAGAAGTAGCTGTTGGAAACATTCTTTTCATAAATGCAGTGTTGATAGTGTTATTAAGTCCATGACATATGATGTGAAAAAACTATTTACTTTTATACAAACATATCATCTACTTGCTTTATTTTTAGATGATTGATATCACTAAAATACACAGTATATTTATATGTGTGTGTGCTGTATATACTTGTATCTACGTGTATATCTATATTTGAACGAACAGTGTTCTACTCGTTATTGAGGTCATATGAATTATAAGAGGGTTTTCATTTTACAACCTAAGCAGTAAATTGGAAGAGGATCAAAAATGATAAAGTTGTATGAGTAGCAAAGAAGTGTTTAAGTGTACAGGTAGGGCTTTTCAGTACCCCGTGTTTTTCCCTCAGAAAAGTTAAATAAACCCCACCACCCCATATCATCTGATAGCTATTACTCTATCAGTCAATTATTTGCCAATTCATTGCTAAACTTCTCCAAAGGGATGGTGATATTCACGCTCCTCATTTCCTCACCTGATACTTATTTCTCCACTCCTCCAATTTGGCTTCAGGCACAGTATTGCCTCTGAAACCATTCTTGATAAGGAAACCAATAAAATGCATTCCTCTAAACCCATCAGGGATTTTCCAGTACTTATTTTATTTGAGTTCTCAATAGTATTTGAAAATAGCCATTTTTTTTACTTCCTTAAATAATATTTATTTGCTCTCTCTGGAAATCTTTTCACCTCACAATTTCTTACTATACTGTCATATTTTAATGCTTTTAATTTTTTTAATCTAACAGCTTTCTCTCTTTTTAGAGGGACCATCAACTACCCTGCCATTCCCCATAACAGAAGTCTCACCATTATTCACCACTGTTAATCTCTACATCCTTTTTGAAAATTACTTTCTTAAAAATTGGTTTCCATGACTCACCATTACCCTTATTTTCTATTTTTATCCTTTGCTATGTCCTGCCTTTTTTGTTGGCAAATGCATCGCTCTTCCCTTAGCTGTTATTTGTTTTAGTTCATCAAGTTTCATCTTAAATCGTCTTCCCTTTTATTCTACATGGTTTCTCTAAGATATTTTGTCCAAGCTCATAGCCTCAGTCGTTACTTATATTCAGATGACTCAAAAGTGTCTCCAGCCCAGACTTCATTTTCTGCTCGGGAACTCTTGCATTTTCAAGTGACAAACTCAGCACATCTCAAAATGAACCCATGACCTCACCCCCACAAAGTCCTTTTCCTTTATTTGTTATAACAGTTACAAGAACCACTATGTGTTATTCTGATAGTGAAGAATCTAGGAGGTACCCATGTGTTTCTTCTTCCATGTCCCAATATCTGATTTATCACTATGCTCTGTAATTTACCTCTTAAATAGCTCTCACGTCTCTGTTTTTCTTCAGCTCTAGTTCCTTCTCCGTAGTTCAAGCTATGAAATTCTCCTGCCTGAGTTACTGCAGTACCTTCTTAACTGTCCTCATAGACACTCTCGCCCTGCCAAAGAACATACTCTGCATTACAGAGTAATATTTCAAAGCAAAGTTGGTTATACTGCTATTTTCCTGCTTAACCCCTTTAGTCATTTATCTAAAAGGTATTTATTGAGTGCCAGGTATGTGCCAGGCATTGCTAGGTACAAAGAACACAGTTGTGAGCAAATAGAAAAAAGTCCTCAGCTTCATAGAGCTTACATTTTGAACAGGAAGACATACAGTATGAAATAAACGCATAAATATAAAATGAAATGTCAGGTAGCAATATATATTTTGAAGAAAAATGAAGCAGGATATAGGGGAAAAGAGTAAGAAGTGGTGCTATTTTATTTCTGTGGGCTTCTCTGTTAAGGCAAAATCTGACAAGACTGACACTGAAGTGAAAAGGCAACAAAGAGAAAAGTGTCTCACGCAGGAGGAGCAGCGAGAGCAAGACCCTAAATGGGGGCATCCTTTGCAGGAAAAAGAAAACAGAAAAAAACCTGCCAGCCAGTCTGACTGGAGTGAGAAGGAGCATGGCAGGAGTTTAGATCTCAAAGAGAGAGCAATGAATGGGAAAGGATGGTACAGATTGTACAGGGTTTTCTAAGGACAGTGTTTTAAACTAAGTGCAGCGTGAAACAACTGAATGGTTGAGAATAGGGGGCAGCAAGTTCTTGCTGATATTTTTCAATCTCTTTGACTGTTTATACATACAAGATTAGGGGAACATAAGAATGAAAGCAATAAAACAAGTTTATAGGGTATGCAATACCGCAGATGGAAAAGATACAGACTGGACATAGGTTGAAGAAATAGAGGACATAAAAAGCTGGATGGATTCAGAATAAATATATTCTGATAGTAGAGCACATAGCATTTACTAATACTTTAGATATGTGTTATGAGAGGAAGAGAGGAGGCAAAGATGACCATAAAACTTTTTGCAGAGCAATCAAGTGAATTATTGTACAACTTTTTGAGATAGAAATAAAAACCTAATTGGGGAAAGGTTCAGTAGTTTTGTATTGGAAATGCTACGTTTGGGATACCTAGTAGACATGCAAGTGAATTGTTGAATATGCAGTCATGCATGTAGGTATAGACTCAAGAATGACGCTGGAATTAGAGATCTAAATTTGGCAGTAAATAGCAAATAGTATTTCAAGCCACGGTACTAGATGTCAACACACGTAAAGTACAAACAGACAGTGAGTAAAGAAGATGCCAGAAGACCGACCCAGCAGGAGGAGCCAGGGAGTTAGTAGAAAAGACTTTTTAACAACCTCCTAATATGTACCCATGGAATGAATACATAAATAAATTGGTTTGCATATACGTTGCAAACCACAGAGAGGTTTGTCAAAAAGAACAAGACCTGTTTCTCATTTTTTTGTTGCTTGTTTTAGTGAAAGAGACCACTACTGATCCCAATCAGCAAACCAGGAGTTTAGGACAATCCTTTGACATCACACTCTCTGATGAAGCGCTGAAAGTTCGCCTAACGGAGAAAGCTCTCCATACTATTCCTGCCCATATTTGATCCCAATATATGTAACTTTTGACAGACACTCAGTGCGTGAATCCATTTTAGGTAAGACATAAGACATTTAACTATGAGTTAGGATTTTGTAAGACAGGAAACTATCTGGATATACAAACTTCTTTACACTTATAGCTATTTATCATTAAATTAGAGCTGGATGCATTAATGTCAGATGCAAATAATATCATTCTTATTAGTGATATGAAATTATTATTATTAATATTAACAATTCTATAATGTCTTGTGTTCTATTTCAATAAATCACTTTTTCTTAACTTACCTAAATGTTATGGTCCCTGTGTGTTCCAAATGTCTATTCAATGGTCTGCAGATGCCAAGAGTTTGAGAAAATTTGCATTAATGAGTAGTCTGATTCTATAAGCCAACTATTTCATATATTTCCCAGTAGTTTGTACCTAAAATATTATTATTCACCTGTTCTCTTGACATATACTCTTTGTTCTTGGGAAAAACAAAGTGTTGAGGAAGATAGATAACTCTTTTTCAAGGCCCAAAGCCATATCCAATGCTACATACATGTAATTGACAATAAACAATAGGTCACAGCTGTGTCATAGGGATGATAGTAATATTTTATTCCTGTTCCTTCAGACAATGTTTTTTTAACACAATTAAGTAAATATAATTTTAACAATTATTTTAAAAGTTGTTAAAGCCTCTTTTAAAATAGGCAGTAATTCCCACCCCCTCACCGTGAGAAAGAAGTTAATTTTGTTCTTAAACATGTGAAGGCACAGACTTCTTTCCATAACGTCAAGGAAAATGAGAAGAAGGAGTCAAAGAAAATACTCATGTGTATTCGGATTCAGAGTCCCTTCCTTCCTTAAAGACAGTGAGAAGAATGGCCATGGAAAATTTGCACCCGAGCTTCTTTGACAGCATTCTACAACGTGTTGACACCATACCCATTTTTTAATTTCTATACTATTTTTGATTAAGCAGTTAGGCTTGAAATTCTTGAAATAAAACTTGTCTTCAGATCTATTCTTAAAGCTGAGAGAAAAATTGGCAGTAACTGGAGGGGTCCTTGCAGGGTATAAACCGCTTAGTATTCTATGGGATTTCTGTGTGGTAAGAAAAACGGTGAGCATGTTTAGCAAATACAAAGAAGCTGCATCAGATTCGGTTTCATTTAGCGATGATCCTGTTTAGGACAACCATATGAAAAGGAGTCTCTCAATGTATGCAATGAATTACATCCTCCCCCACAATACTTCCTAAGGATGTAATCTTTTACTTTCATTTTGGTGCCTTACTGACTCTGCCAGGCCTGCTTTCATTTAAGTATGTAAGTATAAAAGCATATTACCTTAAGTGTTGGACACATATGAAGACTGAATGCAAGAGTTCAGTTTCTTCCACTTTGCTTTCTAGAAGATCCAGGCAGCTGCTAATCACTATTTTTCAAATATTAGAGGGGGGAAAAAAAAGAAAGAAAAAGAAGAAGAGGAAAAAGAAGGAAACAACCATAGGGCTAGCTTTGTCTGATTCGTGATGACTATCTCTTGATTGGAGTCTCCTAGTTAATACAGACATCGGGTAAAGTGTACTGGGCTTCTTAAATCTATTATATTATTAACTATTCCTCCTCTATTGGCTCATTTAGAATTTCATCGAAATATCTACAAATGAGGCTATATATCTCAGTGATAATAGTTCTAAACTACATTAGGCACCTAATCTGCTTACTATCACTTCTTGGTATAATAGTAATTTTTAAAAGTGACTTTAATTTCAGAAATGCTCTGTGGATTCTAAAATTTTAAAAGCAATGGCTACCACCAGCAGAATGGCTTTTAGATAAGTGGATAATTATAATCTTTCCAGGAACTAAATTAATTAGCTGCCACCCTTTCCTAAGGAGAAAGCTTTGTACTTTGCACATTTCTTCGTAGATACTTATTTGACATAGGGCCGTGACTAAGCAAGTTAGGCTACTTGAGATAATTTAACATGGTATAGTAAAATAGGGGCATGCAGTGATAGGCTGGATTCCTTGTTAGAACCAGACAGAATCTGAGGCCCCAAAAGGAACAGAGTTTGAAAGGACACAGTGCTTAAACTGCTGTTGGGTTCATTTTACTTCATTGATGAAGAAAATAATTTCAAGTTAATATCAAAATTTAATTATTAATAAGTAAAGATGCAGCAGTACTGACATTTTGAAAAACAAAGATGCGAATGCAAGTGAAACAGTCTCTGTGGCTGCCCTATTTCCAGGCTTTCAAAACCTTCACTGAAGTTGGGTTGAGGAATTTTACACCACTTTGTAAGAATACTTCCAGTACCCATGTGATACACTTTCCGGAAACACATACATATTTCTTTGAGTTAATTTGGCTTAGAATTTCAGGATGAAGTAATTCTCTTAAAATATAATCATGGGATTGTAGAACTGCTTCCTTTAGTACAGTGATTCTGGACTCAGAGGGGCTAAGTGACGGAAAGATTGGCGAAAGACTTTAAGAGAATTAAAAGAGGAGATTTGACTGACAAGCTCCATAACAATAGCTTATGAACGTGACTTTGCATGTGTTTGTAGAGTATCTAGCATGACTTGACTCAATCACTTACCACCCACGTGACCTTCAGCAAATTACTGTTCTTCAGTGTTCTCTTTCGTAAATGGAGACAATGATGGTACCCATTTAATGATGTTATAAGGATTAAATAAATTAATACATGGAATTGGCTTAGAATCAACCTTAACATATGGAAAGCACTTAAAAATATATAACATAATATTGTTACTATCTTGTTCGAAAAAAGAAATATAGGTAATACTCATATAAGAATAAGAAGAATTTTACAGGAAAAAATACTTGAAGCTTTGAAGTTATGGTTGTAATTATAGTTTCTGATGTATTTGGGGGCAAATTTGGTACTAGTGTACTTTTTATCCTTTATTTCATTGTTTCTCGCCTAATAAGGAATCATTTATCTTTAAAAAACAAAACAATAAATGCAAAAAACATTGTTTCCAAAACGTTTTAGGTGTAAAGGATGGGAGATTATGAATTAATATTTAGTGAGAGTGCCTATGATCCAGGTCCTGAGTGTATCTCATTTTGATATTGAAGCACTATGAGTCTGTTGGAATATCTCCCTCAGAGATAAGATTCGCCTGCTGAAACCTAGCTTCTCCATTGGTTCACTCTTATTAAGCTGTTTCTCTATCTTCTCTCTTAGACAAACATTTATGTAGCTATAACTAATCAGACTCATTTGCAAACAGCATTCCAACAATTTTCTACTTTCCCTTCAAATTCCAAAAAATATTCTTTGCAGATTCATCAACTGTAAGTCTAGAAAATAAGGCTCATATTACATCTTAAAATTGCTCTTTAGAGTCTGTTTTTCTTTATTAAAATATTTTGTTCATAATATTGACCTTAGGAGGAGATGCAACATATTTTGCTCTTCCAGATCCAAGGGGGGAAAATAAGAAATATACTGCATGTCAGTTTTACCATATTACATTTTATAACTTAACCTGGAAATTCTTTACTGAAACCACTGCCATCATTCAATTGATTCATATGACAACATTTAAAAAAAATGAATCTAATGCTTAAATAACAAATTTTGTATATTTTATTATCTTATAAAATTAAGGTAATCATGGAATTAAATTTAATTTAAAAGTCCTTAAATTACAATATATAATATCAATTCATAGATGACACATACCAATACCTTTAGAATAATATTGAAATTACATTATTTTGATTTTATCAAGAACTAGTAATTTTATATCATATTATAGAACTATAATCTATTCAAGGAAAAAATATATTTAGCTTGAGAAGTTAACATTTTAAGTAAAGTTACTTTACAACTCTTCCTTTAGTTAAAAAGTTATTGAAATAATAACCTGATGGACAACCATTTCCAAAAGTCCTTAATGAGAAAAGTACTGCCTGTGCACATTTTAGCACATTTCAAATTCTTTGACTTGAAGTAGTGAGAATATTTTGAAAGCAAGTTCAATTTCCAAAGTAAATGTATTAAAATACTATTAGGGCTGCACTCATTGTAATTTTTTATCTTATTTGTTAATTATTATGTTACTTTATCTTTACCACTTAGAATAAAAATAAATAAGTTGAGCTTTTATAAGGCTAATCAATTTAGGAAACTTTGAAATAAGAAAGACAGAATTCAGCCAGTTTTAAAATGAACATGGTAGGAAAGATGGTGAAGAAGAGAAAGAAGAAGGAAGGCAAAATCCAATCCATTCAAAATCTTGACACAGTGGTTACAGTCTTTGGTTTTTATCCTAAGAGCAATAGGAATTGAATGGAAATACTTAAGCGATGAGTTCCCTTATTCAGAATTGCGTTTTAAAAGATTACTATTATATGTCAATGGTTGATTAGAAGGATCCCAGAGGATATATAGGGATAGTTCTTTTAGATCTTTCTAATCTTAAAACTGAGAAGAAAAATTGACAATAACCAAAGGGGAGCATACTATTGATATTAATATATATTCAAAATATTTATTGAGTGCTTCTGTGTTTCAGGTCCTATTCTAACCACTTGGAAGTAACATGAGTATGACAAATAAAGTCCAGGTTCATAAAGCTCACATTCTAGGGCACCAAAACAGTCAGTAATCAGTTAAACAAATCAGTCAATTCTAACTTCTATGATTGAAAAAAACATACAAGAGTGGTAGTTTGGTATGAGGACACTTTATGTGGTAAAGTTAGGGAACACTTTTTTGAACAGATAACTTCCAAATTCCAAAAACTTGAAGTGTTAAAAGAATTTATGGAGAATTTTCCAGGAATTTGGCATATCAAATATAAAGGGCTTAAGGTATATTCTGGCATATTCTGGCATAAAAAGAAGGCCAAGGGGCCAGCCCCATGATTGAGTGGTTAAAATTCCGCACACTCCTCTTTGGCAGCCTAGGTTCATGGGTTCGAGTCTGGGGCACAGATCTACTCCACTCATCTACCATGCCATGGAGGCATCCCACATACAAAATAGAGGAGGATTGGCTCGGATGTTATCTCATGGCTGATCTTCCTCAAGCAGAAAAAGAGGAAGATTGGCAATGAAGGTTAGCTCAGGGCAAATCTTCCTCACCCAAATAATTAATTAATTAATTAAAAAAATAAAAAGAAGGCCAACGTGTTTGGAGTTAAGTGAATGAGAAGCATAGAGGTATAAAAATGGGGATAGAGAAGCATAAGCTAAATGATCTCTAATTTCCTAGATAAACCTCTACAGGCCATGATCCTAGGAGTCTTAATTTTAGTCTAGAAAGGGGAGGCTTTAAAGGAGATACGATATTTCATATGTTTTTAAAAGACTGCTTCTGCCAATCAATGGAAAATGAGAAGCCAGGGAACTGTGCAGTAATATAAGCAAAGAATAATGGAATTAAGGAAATGAGTTGGAGTTCTTTAAGTAGTATAGGTAAGATACTACAATAGCTTAGAATAGGTTAGTAGTATTGGAGAAGATGAGATGCTATAATATTTTCAATATCTTTTGTAATTAGGATCAATAGGAATTGCTGATGCAGTGGTTATTTATATACATTGGAAGATTGATTTCGTTGAGCCTGGTAACGTGTGTGTATGGGAGAGTTTCCTGAATAATTAAGGAGCTGGTGTGCTATTTGCTAAGAAAGGAATCACTAGAGTAGGAATGCTACTATCAGTTTTGGACATACTGCGTTTTAAATTCAAGAGAAGATTCTACACAAGGAGTTGGTTGGGTCATAGTTACAGACACATTGGAAATCTTTGGCATATAGTTGGTAATTTAGAACATTTTAGGAAAGAGTACAGATTAAGAAGAAAGTCACATAGGCTCGAGCCCTGAAGTGCTCCAACACATTAAGCACTGGTAGAGGACTTGGAGACAACAAAAAGGGCCTGAGATACTTCGGGCAGAAGAGTAGAAAGAATACTAGAAGAAATAGTGTGGTGTTATGGAAGCCTGTAGGAGAAATTGAAATGAGTGGTCAGCTCTTCCTCATGCTGCCAAGTGGTAAAGCAAGAGAAAGCAGAACTTAAGTGTGGAGATTTGCCTTTGATGGGAGGGGACTGTCCCACTTGTATCAAATGGGTAGGAGGAAAGGAGAATTCCAAATGTAGTTCAATTTGTAAGTACTTTAGAAAGAAGATGAGGTAGTTCCTGTCCGATTATCTTTTATGTTCTCAAGGAAGTGAGGTCAATTAATGAGAGTAAGTTGGAAGTATAAGGTTAGAGAATCTAAGGAAGAGGAAGTTTGATATATTTTTGGAGAAAGAAAGAGCAAGTTGATTAGAGAAGTTGAGTGTAATTTCTGAATTCATCTTAGTCTGCTGTTAAGTTTAATAACCATGACTTTATGTTTTTTATCCAATCTGTGAGCAGTCACAAAAATTTTGTTTAGCTTCATTAATTCGGGGTATGATAAAAGTACAGCAGATAAAGGATTTTTTGAAATTGGCAATACAGTGTTTGACCATTTAATATAAACTTAGTATAAGTTAAATGTGGAGATTACATTGATAATGAGCTTGGTGTGTTTGAAAAATAGTAATTGAAATTAGTATGCATAAATTATTATGGAGTTAAAGCATGAGGTGTGTGATGGTTGAAAGGAAATGAGGAATTCAATAGAATATGAATACTAAAAGGGGGAAGATGTAATGGTAACACTTGAACAAAAGAGCTGGTAGAAAAACGTGATGCCAATAATCTATGAGTCTTTGAGTGAAATGTGGATGGAAACATTCCTAAATTGTAAAATTTCTACAGAACCCAAGGAAAGCGTTCTCAACTTTCAGTTCTGTAGAGGGTCCTATACATACTATTGTTCATATAACTTGTTAAAATGACATTTTTGAGATAATTGTAGATTCACATGTATTTGTAAGACATAATACAGAGAGATATTGTATGTACGTTACCCAGTTTCTCATCAATGGTAATACCATGAGACTATAGCATAATAATACCACCATGATTTGATATTATACAATCCACAGATCTTATTTAGAACTCATCAGTTTTACATGTAGTCATTTGGTTGTGCCATTTTGTGTCTATTGTGTAGACATATATTGTGTCTATTCAGTTTGGCATTTGCAGTGTATTGGTTTGTGTATCCAACGCTACAGTCAGGATACTGACAGTTTCATCTCCACAAGGAGCTCGTATAACCACGTCGCCCTCGTATAACCACACCCACTTTGCTCCCACACCACCTTCCCCTAGCCCTGACCCCTGGCAATCACTAATATGTTCTCTCTAAAATTTTGTCTTTTCAAAATGTTATACGAAGAATAATATAGTATGTAACCTTTGGGGATTGGCTTTTTCCACTCAGAAATTCCCCGAAGATTCATCAACATAGTTGTGTCTCAGTAATTTGTTTCCTTTTTTTGCCGAGTAGTATTCAATAATCTGTATGAACTACAGTATGAACAGCTTAACCATTCACCTTTATTCACCATTCATTATTCGTATACAATAATTTCATCAGCAAATAATGTAAGTCATTTTTCCTACTCTATTATTATACTAATTATATATTTTTCAATGCTTTTAATGCATTGGCCTGAACCTTCAATCTAATATTGAGTAGAAGTTTTAAAGCAAGCATTCTTGTTTTGTTCTCCTCAAAGGAAGACTTTCAGTAATTTGCCATTAAGTAGGATATTTGGATAGGTTTTGGTAGATACTATTTATTACATCAAAGAAGTTCCTTTTTGTTCCTAATATATGCAAAGAGGCTTTTTTTTTAATCACTGTTGCATGCTGAAATTTATTTAACGCTTTCCTCCATTGGGTGAATCATATGATTTTTTTTCCTTTTTTGAGTTAATATGTTTAATTATATTGATTGATTTTTATATCAACCTTTCATTCCTGGAATAAATGTCTCTTAGTCATGATGTAACACACTTTTGATATTTCTCTGCTTTGATTTGCTATCTTGTTTTCAGAATTTTCATGCTTATATTCATAAAGGGAGTTTTTGTCAACTCATAAAGTCCTCGTGGTTATTATCAAGAATATGAGGGCTCATATAAAGCTCTGGAAAATATTCCCTCTTTCTTTACCCTCTGGAGAACTTTATGTAAGACTGGTGATATTTCTTCCTTATATGTTTGGAAAAATTCACCTCCAAAATGATTTAAGCCTGGAGTTTTCTTTGTGAGAGAGTTTTAATAATGGACTAAATTTTTAAAGAGATACAGTAGTATTTAGATCTCCTATTTTTCTTTGTGCCTTAAATATTATTGTTGTTATACTGTTTACATATATTTAAAAATACAATGCACTACTATTTCTGGTTGGTACACTCAATATGTATCACATTTTTACTCTTTTCATTGTTCATCATTTCTACCTATGTTTTCAAAAGGGGTCATTATTGGCCTTTGGAGTTCAAGACAAGTTTTAGAATATGTTATGCCCTCTCTTCTGTCAAAAAGACAAAACTCACTGGAATTTTTATTGGAGCTGTGCTTACTTTGTAGATCAATTTGGGGGATAATTGATATAGTATTCCATGACATGTTTATGTCTCCTTTAATTATTCTCAATAGTTTTAGTTTTCATTATATATTTTTTGTATGCCATTTATAGATTCCTTTCTATTTGATATTACTGATGTTACTGTGTATGGAAATATTTTTAAATTTCATCTTCATTATGTTTTTGCTATTGCAGAGGTATGCAAAGTACAGTGCTTTAATTCTTAAAATCTTAAAATCCTAATAATTTTTGTATATTTTAAAATTTTCTGCATATAGATATATGTAATCTATGATAGAAGCAAATAGATCCCCCTTCCAATATTGTGTATCATAAATCCCTCACCCAACTCCACAGGATCATGAACTACATTATTTTCTTTGAGGTTATTGTAGCTCATAGGTTTAGCAAGTGTTTTACAGTGGGTCACTCTGATTCTAGCATTTTATAACAGTTTACTCACAGTGCAAAATCCTGCTCTAAAGCGAGTGCTACATGTTCATGGTTTTGTTATGTTAACAGCTTTCACCTAGGTATCCATTTCTGTATTAGTTACCTATTTTCATACTAATGGTTACATATCATACACCACAAAAATCTCAGTGGCATATCTTAATCAGGATTCTTTTAGGGCTTTTGGGTCTGTGTGTTGACTGTGGAATTGGCTGGGCTGGTTTGATATACTCCATTATCTCAATCTCAGGCCCAGGGATATTAGCTACCTTGAATATATTCTGATCTTGATCAGTGTCAGAAACTGCCAAAAGGAATAATAGAAATATACAGCGTCTCTTAAGGCACAGAGTTGGCACTGGCTCACTGTCACTTCTGCCCAAATCCCACAGACCAAAGCAAGTCACATGGTAAAGACCACAGCAACAGGGTTGTGAGGTGTACGTTCTTCCTCTTCCATTTGGCTTCAGGATTTGGAAAACACCTTGAGGAAACTAGCTTTATGTTTGAGATTGGAAAGGTTTCCAAGTTCATTGCTCAAGTCCCACAAAACCACCCAAATCTTAGCTGTTGTCTTTTTACATTAGTAGTGACACTCTTAATGGGCAAAGCACAGATTCTTAGCCTCTTGCCTCTACCTACAATCAGCAAATACCCCCAGAGAAAAGTCAGCTACAGAAAAGTCTGCTCCATGGTTCTCCTGTTTCTAGACTCTTATGTCTGCGAGCCCTCATTGCTTCAGTAGCTCGTTGACGTCTTCTAATGTTTGGTTAGATTAACTACCTTTTTTATTTGTTTTTGGCAATATCTACTCCTTCTTCTCTGGAAGTGGGGCTCCCCCAATAGTTTTTTAAATAATAAAAATGTTAGTGTTATTTTTGAAACACTTTTAGAAATCTGATATGTTTGCTTTTTTACTCCTTATGTATCATCACTATTTTGAAGCTTATTGGGTCATTCGCATTCTTGTTGTTGAAAGACAATCTTCCACAACATCTCTGCATATCCTGTATAAACTGTTGCTTCAGATTATCTTTTCGAGGATGTATGGCAGCCTTAGAAGACAGAGGTAGAGTCTCCCTCTGGGCCATAGGACAGATTTATTTGCTGTCCAGTAATAAAAATAATACTTCTGGGAAAAATATTATGCAGCTTTATTAATTTCCTAAGATCTGAGTGCATTAGTTGTGATGAAGACCCACTGTGTGCATAACATTCATCTCCATGAGAAGTGCTAGGCCGGAGGAACCAAGGGGAACATGAATTTTAATTATGTGCTGTGCCATGAGTCATAAAGTCTTTTGCCTCTGACCCTGAGTATCCTGTCTTCTACTAGCATCCATGAAACTGTGACATGATAAACTGTTAGCTTGCAAGAAGAATAATATCTCAGGCCCCTCACTGTTCTTAAGATCAGTTTTACACTTTACTGCATGTATATGTGTCCACTCGTTTTGTACATCTTAAAATTTAAATAAATGCTATCACCTACATGACAATATTGTTAATTTGATAGATATCTGTATCTTCTTGTTGGTTAAACATGCATTATTCTGATTACAAATGAAATTGAACAAGTTTTCATATATTTAATTTCTTTTCAGATTACCTCATCTTTAAATTGCCAGTTTATATATTTTGCTCATTTTCTTTATTTTTACTTTTCCAAAATTAATTTGTAGGAGTTAGTTTTTCATTCATGGTATTGAAAACTGTAAACTATTTCTTTGTCAGTAATATGTTTTGCAAATATCAGCTCCCAGCCAGTATCTTGCATTTAGTTATCTTTATGGGTTATTTTTATTTTAAGAAATGTATATTGTGAATTTATTAATTGATTTATCAAATTATGAATTTGTCAGTATCTATTATTTATCAATTTTTAATTCATCAACATACTCCATTTTTTATGGTTTGTGCCTTTTGTGTCTTATTTGAGCACTTGGACTTACTTAATATTTTATTCTATAATTTTAAAATAGTGAATACTTGATTTTTGAACTAAGAATTTTAAAAAAAGAAATTTGTTTTATATCATTTCTTTCCGTAATGGTAACAATTGTGTAATTTTGGTCTGTTATGTTTATATTTGAAAAAGATTATATAGATTAAAGAAACAAACAATTGAATAGTCAATATTTTTCAAACCACCGGTGTTATGTACTAGGTTTCTTTAATTACATTAGTTTTTCAGCATCCTCTATTCTTTTCATATAGTCTACCTGCACCAACATACAGCTTGTTGGTTTCTATGACTGTAAAATATGGCTTAATGTCCTATATATTTCTATGGGTAAATATTTCTCTTTTTCTACTGTATTACCTTCTTCATCAATTTATTAGCCATTCATGGCTCTATGATTTTTTGATTTTGAGTTTTATGATCATCTTGCCAAGTTATCAAAAACTATCAGAAATTTAACTGGGAACGCATTATATATGTGTATGTACATATATGTGAAATAAGCTATTATTGATGTAGCTTTTTCTCCTAGCCATGAGCATGGTATATTGCTCTTTTATTATTTTTTAAGTATTTAAAATAATTTTAAATAATTTGAATTGAATAAAAAATTTGAATTTGAATTAAATAACAAATTCAGAACAGTGATTACCTTGCATTGCTGGGGAAATCATAAAAAGTGTTGTTAATGGTTTATTTCTTAAGTATAGCAATGATTTTTGTATAATGCTTTAAAATTCACATATATCATTCATGCATTCTTTAATACGAAAGAACATACACAAATAGTTGACAGGATTGAGAATGATGGATGATGTGGGAAACATAATTTTTGTAAATACGAAAATCAATCATTTGAATCATTTGATCTTTCACAGAGGGCATGTGATATGTTTGCATTTGGAAAAACAATCTTAAAAATTAAAGAGAGAAAAAGTCGTTTCAATAAATTTTTAGAAATTTTCCATAAAATTCTTACCCATCTCTTATTGTTTGTCCAAGAACCTTATATTTTAATTGTTAATGCCACCAGAATACATTTAAATCAATGTCTTATTTGCTTATTACTAGTGTAGCAGTATAGTTTTAATTATGCATGCTCATTGTGCATCCAGAACAATGGCTAAACTCTGTCTTGTTCTAATATATAAAGAGTTCTGGAATTTTATATAGACAATCACATCACCACAAATAAAGGAAGATTTATTACTTCTATTTTCTTTCTTTATTTATATAATCTAGTCATTAACCAGAATTCAAATGTAACTTTTGTTTCAGTAACTTTAAACATCTTTTTCTTCCCAATGTCAAGTGGAATGCAATATATGTCTTAATATAATATTTTCCATAGGCCTATTTTCATAAATAGACGTGATTCCTCTAATGTAAGATATAGCCCATGTCTTAATCTGTTTTAGTTTTGGATAAATATTTAACTGTAAAAGAAATCTAGATTTTTCTGGGCTTTTTTTCTCCCCCTTAGCATTCTGAGGATATTATCCTCTGTTCTCTGGAATTTATTACTGCTGATGAAAAGACTAGTGTCAGTCACATTGGTTTGTCTTTGTAGAAATTTTTTTGGTGAGGAAGATTTAGCCCTGAGCAAACATCTATGCCAATCCTCCTCTATTTTGTATGTGGGTCACCACCTCATCATGGTTGACTAGTGCTATCAGTCCGAGCCTGGCATCTGAACCTGCAAACTCCGGCTGCCAGAGTGAAGCGCACCCAACTTAACTATGCCATTGTGTTTCTTATCTAAAGACTTATGTCTTTTTGCAAGCCTGTAGCTGTTTTAGCCATTATCTCATTGTGTATTGTTTTCCCCACTTTTGTCTTTTCTTATGACACTTATTAGATGTACAACAGCCATTTTCATTTTATATTCCGTATCTTTTAACCTGTCTTTCACCTTTTCTGTCACTTTAATGTTATGTTTGCATTCTGAGATTCCCTTAAATCTCCCTTCCAGATTTCAACCTTCTAATAGCTTACTCTGCTATTTAATGTCATATGAGTTATTAATTTGAATGATTATGTTGATTTTTTAGGAGTTCTGTTTGATTTTTTCCAAATATTTCCATTTAATTCATGCTTATTTTCTGAGTCCCTAACTCATGTCTTACATATTTATTTTAAACATGCGTATTTCATATCATTTTTCCAATTATTTTCTCTTATCTGAGTTTCTTTGGGCTTATTGGATGCATGCATTCTCACATAGGATTTTCCTCTTGTTTGTTTTATGAATTTTTTTATCATGCTATCATCTTCTCTTGGGGCATTTTTGTCTGTGGGAGTTCCATGTGCCTCGGTTATGAAAGGGGGGTTGCTGCAGAGGGGTGTCTGACATTTCTTTGTGTACCTTCTGGATTTCTATGAAACTGTTCAATTCTTTATGTTTCTGGGTTTTGTTTTTTCTCACTTTTCAGATATTTAGAGTTCACAACCCACAACCTAAAGTTGCCCAGGCATTGGATTTCAAATTTTTAAAGATGGCTTTTTTTTTTCACCTTTCCCATAGATTTACCAAGCATCCATTTTGCATTGAGCTTTATGCGGGGTAGACAATTCCAAGCTCCTTATCACCCGCCGAATGGCTGTCTTCTATCCTGGTATGCTATCAGAACCCCTGAGATACACTCAGGACCTGGATCATAGTCACTCTCACTAAATATTAATGCACAATCTCCCATCCTTTACACATAAAAAGTGTACTGGTCAGAACCCCAGCCTCGGCAATCAGGACATGTATCTGAGGCTAGAATCATCATGGGCTGCTGCGATATCAATTTGTACTCAATTCTCTGCTTTTACTTTCTTATGACTTGTTTATTGTCAAGTCTAGTTATATATTTGAAAACAATTGTGTATGGGTGCTGGTGTGAGGTTGCAGGGGTGGAGGGGAGAGAATTCCATAGCTGTTTAGTTTTTATATTACTAGAAGATTCCAAAAGTGATCTTTGTATGTAAATCTGTAAGTCTCTCATTTACTTGGACAAAGCTTTTAAACATACTAGTGATGAGGCCAGCCCAGTGGCATGGCAGTTAAGTGCGCACGTTCCCCTTTGGCAGCCAGGGGTTCACGGGTTCGGATCCAGGGTACGGACATGGCACCACTTGGCAAGCCATGCTGTGGTAGGCATCCCACATATAAAGTGGAGGAAGATGGGCACGGATGTTAGCTCAGGGCCAGTCTTCCTCAGGAAAAAGAGGAGGATTGGCAGCAGTTAGTTCAGGGCTAATCTTCCTCAAATAAAAAATAAATAAATAAACATACCAGTGATTAAAACTGGAGTATCCTAAATAATAATCCACTAGAGCAGAGCACTTTGAGAGCAGAAACCAAGGCTCATTAAAATTTGTATTCTAATTATATTTTAAACATGTATAGCTATACAATATTTGTTGAATTAAAATTTATATAAAATATGCGTAGTTTTATGTTCTGAGTAAAATATCCTGTAGAAAGAATGTCGATGAAGAAATTTCCTAACATTCTTATAAAAAAATTCTCCTCCATGTCTATCATAAGTTCCTACTTAATTAAAAGGACCTGAGATACTTTAAAATAAAAACATACCATAAGTGATTATTTGCAAATGTTGAATGTGCTTTTCTTCACTCTAGGTCATTGAGTAAAATCTTTAAGATATTTAAGTTGGCAGTGCCTCAAGTAAAACAGGGACTTTCAGTAAACGGGTGAAATTGTTCTGGCTACTAGAGAAATATGTCTCCATTTATTATATAGACAAATTCTAACTGACCAATTTTAAAGCAACAACTTTTGCTTTTTTAAGAAAATATTTCATTCCTTCATAGTGATGGACACTGTTGAGTACGTGTTTTCAGGAGAGATCAAGGGAAATTTTGTTAGCTGAAATATTTTTCATTATATTTCTTACATATCTTATCAGATAGGCTCTTTTTGCCTGAACTGCAATCAAGTAATTATTCATAAGTTACTAGTGGATTTCCTTAGGGCAGGTAGCACTATAAAAAAGGGATAAGTTCTCATTTTGAAACAGTTTGACCTTTTATTAAATCTGTAAAGGAAAAAGGGAGTTAAAAACTCTCTGGACGATTTCACAGGCCTCAATTAAGAAAGGCTGTCATTATTATTAGAGAGCAGACTGAGTCAATCAGGCTTCTGGAACTTGTGCTGCACCATCCTCAGCCACCCTCTCAGCCTAGTGTTAAAGTCTTGAGTTGAAGCTCTGATACACTCTCAACATTTGATTTACTTTACAAAGAGAAATGAATCATAGCCATCTCCTACAGAGTGAAATTGCATTGTAACACGTTGAAGGAGTCTATGACCAGAAGAACAATGAAAAAAACAAACCAAAAAAACCCTCAGACCTCCTAATGTCTTCCACCATCATCGTAAACGTAGTGATGAAAAGGAACTAAGGAGACAAAAAAACTCTAATTAGAAAAATATAGCTTTATTATCTATGCTGGAAATCAAATCTTTTAAGAAAAAATTTACTTCCGTGTATTTTATATAATTTTTACTACATATTCCTCCATACCCTAAGCACATATGTTTTTAAAACTACCATAAAGCATAATTGTTCTCATACTTATGTCTGAAAAAAGTTACCTTAGGAAGCTGTGAAATATACAGATCCCTAGGTTTGCTGTCTAGACATTCAGATTCAATAGGATCCTGAATAGTTAGACCTATAGTTTAAGTCCCTCTAGTACTGAGGGGCCAACTAGTATGTGGATCCATTCAGTCATTTATTCAACAAATATTTATCTAGTTTCATCCACGTAAGAAGGTCCATTCCAGGCCCCAGGGATACCATGGTGGGTAGGACAGACACGATCCTTTAGATTCCAGCATGCTAGGGAGGGATGGGCAAGGAAACAATCATGCGTTGCTTGTAATAGCAAAATGTTATAAACTCTACATGTCTCTAAAACATCCAGCTATAACTAAAACATTTGGTAGCAGTTAAGTCCTATATCTACATGCACTGATGTGGAAAGCTCAGGGCATTGTTGAGTGGAAAAATGCAAGTTCTAAATCAGCACAAAAAGAATGATACAATATGTGTAAAATCACAGTTAAAACTATGTATTTCTAGGAGTACATTTATATACATTAAGAAGTATGAAAAACATATCAAAATGATAACAAGAGTAGGAACCAGTATTGGAAATACTGATTTTTTGTTCATTTAAGAAAAATATTCGTATACTTTTACGAAATTAAAAATAATGTTATTGAGTAGTGGGTGAGACAATAGAAAATTGGGCAAAGTGCTCTTCCTCATAAAAGGAGAAATAAAAATGACAAAATAAAATGACTAAGTCCCATCCACATTAGTTGTCAAGGAAATGCACATAAAATATCTGCAAGATACTCATTTAGACTTAGGATAAATGCATCAGCGGAAAAAATACAAGCTTTGTCTGCCTGGTTAGGAAATGATCACACAAGGAAATGTGAGATCAGGATTTGTAGCCAGATCTTAAACAGTCCTCTGTACTTGGTACACAGAAACAGACTAACAGAAACAATTTAGACAAGTCCATCGCCTTCAGAGTCTGCATCGTGCTTCCTAAGGGACATTCCCGGGGATGCTCGTACGGAATTCATCTCAAAACCAGCTCTCTACATTTTCCAGTACCTACTTCTTCCTTTACACCATGACTTGCTCTCCTGTTGTCCCACCCTCCAGCTTTCCTACCACGTCAGCTTGATGAGAAACCTTCTCCAACTTCGGACATGTAACTCTCATCAATGGTTTCAACCCTGTCTCCCCTCTCAAGTGTGTCATCTCCTATCATTTGGTAAAGTATTTTCTGTTTGAGACGGTTCGTAGGAGGCAATAAATGTAACTTCTGTCTTCTCATTTCCCTTATGTTGGAATCTATTTATAATTAAGACAGAGGTATATAGAGATGAAAATGCTGATAAATCTGATAAAGCTAATTAGAAAATTTTAGATCTGTGGCCAAAGCTGCTTGCTAATATTTCACTGTAAAGTTAGATTTATGCCCCCAGACACTGCTGCAGCTGGAAAATCGCACTTAAAGCAACAGAGTTTGCCAAACGAAATTTATTGCATGGCCAGAGAGAAGACCCTAACACAACCTCCTGTGAACAGGCCAGCCACTAGACAGACAAGTCCAGATTAGCTGAGTTTAGCAGGAAAATTTCTCTTACATTTTCCAATCTCATAAGACATTCCTTACCTACTGAGGAGTGAATTAGGAAAGAAAAGCTAAAAGACAAACCTTATAGAACAGCGTAGTGGTTCTCAAACTTCAGGAGCATCAAAATCACCTGGAGAGCTTGTTAAAACACAGACTGCTGGGCCTCACCATGAGAGTTTCTGAATGAGCAGGTCTCGGGTGGAGCCTCAGAATGTTTAAAAAGTTCACAGGTGCTGCTGCTGCTGCTGGTCTGGTGATCAAAATGGAAGAACCACAGTGATAGAGCATTAGAATCATCTGGGAGATCTTTTAGACAATATTGATGCTTCAGCTCCTCCCAAACCAATTAATTCTGTCTCTGCAGATGAGGTGCCAATCATTGGGATTTGACAAATTCTTTTCAGTGATTCAAGTATTCAAGTAGAGTTAATCACCGCATCTAGCAATAGTCGTCTTACATAGATGCCAGAGGCCAGGGAAATTTAAGTTTTCTCTTAATTTGTCTTGTAAATTTTGAACTCACACAACTTAGCCACTGGAGATATATTTTTCTGAAAACTCAGGGAAAATACAAGTTTGTGGCCATAGCTTTTGTACACATATAAAGATGTATATTGGCATTGCAAAGTTCCAGTAATACTTTTCCTTTATTTAAATAAGAATATTTTCTCATCTTTAAAGGAAGATAAATTTATCTTTATACCAATGTTTTGGCTGTTCATATTTTTCTTTAAAAATTAAAAATTGACCAGAAACCATAGTAAAGCACTACTTTGAGCTACCTTTGTCAGGGACATTTATATAAAACGCATGTAAACAATTTGAGCTAGAGATGATTGCTTTCATTGTGAAAAAGGTTTTTTTTTCTGTTTTATTATCAAATACATACATAATATTAAGAGTAAGAATAAAGCAAACTCCTGAACACTAATCAAGCAATTTAAGAATTAAGCCTTGCTTTTGAAACCTCAGGAGTGACCATCACTGAATCACCTGGGAGGAAACAACCTGAATTTTGTATATATCATCCCTTTTGTGTTTTGGTAGTATTATCACAGTGCTAAGTTGCTTTCCAAAGTGGATGTACAAACTGAAATTCCCTACAGCAGTGTATGATTGTCTTCTGCTTGACATCCTAGCCTATCTTTGGTATTGTGCAAGTTGTAAATCCTTAAAGAGCCTCATTCTTATAGTGTATATTGTAATTTAATAAAGGAACTTAATTTCACTCAGAAATAAGTTTGCATAATAAATAAAAGGACAAACCAGTAAATACAAAGAAAATTAATAACTAAAATGTCAGGGATGGTTTATCTCAAGGGTCTTCAAAGTGTGTCTAGTCTATTTGCTCCACCATGAATATCCTCCTCTGCAATTCCTCCCATTCTAAGATTCCAATGCAGATAAAATCCATCACTTGCTTGGCAACTAAATTGCGAAATCCTGCCTAGCTATACTTTGAAAGTTATATCAGTCTGAAACTGATTACGGGAAGATGTTTAGAACCTAACGTCTGTTAAACATCAGTTACTTGCCCCAGTTGGTCACTAAGACATCCCTCTTATTAATCTTATCAACACATACTGAGGTATGTGGTTATTTTCCCATGTAATTTGGGGATATTAGAATGCTGTAAACAACTTGGAATCAAATCCAAATTGTGTAGTATGGCTTACACTACACCTTTATAACCTTCGTCTTTATAGTTAGCCTTGTCGTCCTCTCAATTTCTCAAACCTATCATGTTTTTCACCTCTTCTGAAATAATACATGTGGTTCTCTCTTTGTAAAGACACCCACCCTCTGAAGTGTGAGTGAGTGAATGAGTGCATGATGGTGAAATTTCACTGACATTATCTGTTATGTTTGTAATACTTTGGATTTACCCGAGGGACCTACATGTTCCAGGTTCTTCTTATCAATGTCAAAGCAGGATCCATGATACCTTTTTGGCACATCTCACATCTAAATACTCCAAAGCAGCCTCTTGCAAACTTAAGGCACTTTATTTCTCTTGGCTTCCTTCTGTTTATTTAAAAAATCAATGTTTTCCTTTATACAGCTTTTCCCATAGTCTAGGTGTCATGTATGGAGTCATATGCACATATTATTTTTTATACTTTCTTGCCCCTTAACGATGGTGTATGAAATCTTATAGTTTATGTAATTTACCAAGTTTTATACGAATGCATTCATATTTTACCTTGTTCAACTTGAAAATAATAGATCTGATCTTGTTATATGCTCATAGTTTTATTTTGCGATTAGCATAGTTCTGCTATATCTTTTTCTTGCTTGTGTAAGATTAAATAATGAAACCCTCATATGATACTAGTCGCTCATTAGGTGCTAGCACTGGGATTGGTGTTTTACAGATATGATCCCATTCATTCCTCACAATAACACTGTAAGCCAGAAATAGTTATTCCTGATTAACACAGGAGGAAATTGACTTCAAGGTTAAGTCATGTGTTTAAGGTTGCACTATTAATAAATAACCCTAGTCGATCTGTTGATTCTAAACCAAGCTCCTAGCCACTAAATTCTGCATTTAAATATTTTTGGAATGCACCCACACCCACAAAATTTTATTGACACATTTTATATATGGTTTTGCTTCTCTCCGATATTTTCTACAGTCTCTCTCTCTCTCTCATTATGATATATCCAACATAGAAACCCAACCAGTATTCTACTTTTAAATTACATATATATAAGAGAGAGACAGAGACAGACAGACACATGCAGGTGAAGAATTCTGAGTTTGTCTGATCTGTTTGGTTTATGATGCTGTAGTTTTCATAATGTTTTAATCACTCAGACTTTGACTGAAACAATTTTTAAAATAAACTCAGTAAACGTAAGTGAAAGAGTTTGTTAGGGGATCTTTGTGGTATCCTAGGGAGTGCCTACAACAAATTTACCACTCACTGTTGTCACAGTGGATTATCAGGGACGCATTACATACGTATTTTGGCATTTCATACAAGCAAGTGATTGCCAGTAATGTTCCCACTTTAGAGCTAATATTGGGGTCCAACTTTAATGTCCTGCATCATATAGTTATGATGAAGATGTGTCCAAGCTGATTGGGCAGGGAGAGTCTCAGTTTCTCTCTTTCTCCCTCCCCACCTCCCTCTCAACTCCTTTTTCTTTTTTCTGTCTTCGAAACTGTACGCATTGTCAATAGGAGGGTTATATGCCTGGTTATCTAACATATCAGTACTTTAGGAAGAGTTTTTTTCCCTAATTTTGAAATTTGAGGGAGCTTTTGTCTTTGAATAGAGGACTTTGAATAGTATAGTAGAATGTATCTTCACATATAATTTATAGTAAATGTACACAGAAAACCTCTTACATTAAACTTTGGTAAAATGTGGTCATCTAGTACACATTATCCTTTTATCAGGCTTTGCCCCATCCAGGAGAGTGAATCAGAAAGGGAAAGAGGAGAAAGAGCTTCCTGCTCAGACTCTCCGGCACGCAAGAGGAATGTTGAAACTAAACGGGATGTTCACATTGCACTTGAAACTGCTCCCCTTTGTGGTTCATGTGAACTCCAGAGCTGTTCAAGAAGCACCCAGCAGGCTTCAAGATGACTACCACGGTCTGACGGCTTGCCAAGTTTTCCCACACCATGGGGCCATTGACACTAATCATTGAGCAATACGTAGTTTATTTTTGGAGGACTGTACCCATATATACTCACCAGTAACACTAAGTACTGAGCACCCTCACTGACCTTTATTTCCTTGTGAAATAAATCTCAGTCTAGCATTGAGCAAGAAACTTGAAAGCCCTTGGGTGCATCTATTTCCTCACTAGATTCTTCATATTAGGCCTAGGCTTAATACAGCTTGGACTTTTAAGGTTCTCTTCAGAACTAGGGTCTCCTTTGCTACTAAATAGATATGTGCAAATAAAAAAATTTAGAGAATATTATCTAGGGCAGACATCATGGGGTGGCTCACTTTGCACCCATTCCCTGTCTTTTCTCCCTTGCCTGGTTTTACTGCAGTAGAAAAGCAAAAGTTCTCATCTCCTCTGGCTGTCTTGAAGCTAGAGTGGCCAATGAGATGTAATAAACTCTGATATCACAGCCCATTCTACCTTCCTCTTCTTTGAGCCCTGAATCCTGGCAAGGTGGCAAGTGCCACCGAGCTGTTGTGCTTATGTAACTGCCAGAGAGGAGCATAGGGAATTATAGATGTCGTGGCTCTGATTCCACAAAAAACCAGACCAACCTCTTAACCACCTACCTTCAGACTACATATTATGTGAAAATAAATTTAAAAGCATATTTTCTTAAGCCACTGTAGTTGATTTTCTGCAGTTGAAATGATTTTTAAATAAAATATAATCTAACTATGAACTATGGATGAGTGACACTGCTCACCCAGTTCATTAAATAATGAAAAGCTAGGTCTCTAACCATGAAAGAAAACTGAATTTAACAGTGAGATAATTTTCTATAGCCCAATTTTGAGGTGAGAGAGAAACTTTGGACTCCCTTCCAAAAAAACTCAAAAAAATTATTAAAAATAATGATTTTTTAAAAAAATTATCCATTTGCAAGTATTAATATATTGGATAGTTGTTGGTTGGCATTGTTTCGTATCATATTATTCCTCTTTTCCCTCTTCTTAAGAGTACCTGGAATTTCCTACCTATAATTTTTTCAAAGGATGGATTATTCCACCTCTGTTTCTAGGGATGCACTAAGATTGACTAAATCCAATTAGCATGACCCATCTTACTGGACAAGATGATTTTTCCAGGTACATATGAAAAAGTCAGGGCAACTAGACCTGATATGTCTCAATCATATGGGTTTTATTCGACTGTTAGGGAAGCAGACTCTCTCTTTCCTGCTGTGTATGAACATGGAAGCATTTAGTAGAAGATGCTAACAGCTAAGTTGGGAATACAAAGACAGAGGCCATCACAGAATGGAGGCAAGATTAAGGAAAAAGAGCTGAGACTGAACTGTGTTCTGGTTGTGTTGCTGGAACTCAAGATATCAGCGAACTTGAAAGAACAATCCATACATTGCACAGTGAAGTAACTTCAAAATTTCCTATATTTTAGAAGTTTGAGTTAGTTGGATTTTCTATTAGAAAAAGATAGTCTTCTAACATATATATTATCTTTTTGCTTTGTAAGTGAAAATATCAAAATAAGGGATATTATAATATTTTAAAATATTTTGCCACTATTCTATTTGTCACTATTATAGTGTTGTGTTCTCTCTCTCTCTTTTGCCATATATGACTAAATGAAGGTTCATTCCGTTTTCTTGGGTAATTTATAGTGTTGTGTGGAGGGATAAGCAATAAAATGAGAACTACAATATTACTCTATAAATTCACTGTTCTGTATACATGTTTTTTAATCTTTTGGGTTAAGAAACAGAGAGAGAGAAAATCTGGTCCAGTTTTACCCTTGAACTTTGGATCAAGCATAGATTGAAATTACTTCAACCCTTGAACCATTCCGTGAAGTCACCTAATAAATTTGCTTTATTTTAAAACTTCAAATGAGAGTTGAAAAAGATGGTTTCCAACTTCCTGACAGTAAGCCCTCCCTACAGGCTTTTTATACTCTGAGTCCTATGGTGGTCCCTGAGCTAAGATACAAAGTGTATGAGAACACCCCTCTGCATTGAAAGTAAAGTCTGAAATTAGTCTTATTGTTATAAGTCCAATATACACTGTGTCTAGGAATCGTCCCGGGCATCTGTGTGAACACCCTCAAATAAACTTGGTGGACTCGGCAAACTCGTGGTAGTTGTACACGGCCAGATTTTTGATCGGTAGCGAGTCTGGAGCATATGTTTTCAAAACTAGTCTACTTTTCTGATCCCCAAGAACCTGTATTTCTCTTATGTGGTCACTCTCTCAGAGGCCAGATTTTTTGATTCTCCAAATTTAGTGTGCATTAGTATTACCCAGGAGAGCTGTTGAAAATGCAGATTCGTGCATGCCATCTTCCCTGGAAGTATCTGCTGAGGTGATTGGAGAACCCCAGTTGAGAGACGTTAGGGTAGACATCTCCAGTTTCTGGATGCTAGCTGTTTAAAACTGGATAGGTGATCTAAAAACTTTATAATTTAAGCACACTTGATTTAGAGCACTTACCATGCCTGAAGAAACTCAATTCTGCTATAATCTTTCCTTCAAGTCAGATATGATTGGATGAAATTCACAAGCAGATCACTTCCCTCTCAGAATAAAGCAAAGTGGACTGCCCTCTCCCTCCCACCATGGAAGCAACTTCAAAAGATGATAAAAACAAATATGCTACTTTCTCTTCTTTCAACAAGCTTGGAGTCTACTAAAAGGAGTAAGTTGCAAGTAACTATTAAAAAATGGAGATGGTTATGCATTGTAAGAAAGAAACAAATAGTACTATGCGAGTAAAAGATAATGGAGAGCACCTTCAATTGAGGTTGCCCTACCAAATTAATGTTTTGTGCAAATTCTTCTCTTTTGTTGGTCTTTTATTTGTTTTTAATAGTTATACTCTAAGAATCAGGCAGTCAGCATTAGGTGCCAACACGGTATCAATTTCCTTACCAAACAGAAACTTTACAGAGTTCAACATTGCATACATTCTTGAGATCTGAATCTGATAGAGTCTTAGATCCACTTCTTGAAAGTGTCATTACTACTATCTGGGTTCTCCTTCAAAATTAACACAACGAAGTGAAAAATATTGAAGAAATTCATGAATTAGCCACAGAATTTGTGAGTGGTCAAATTTTTGACTAGAAGGAACAATGACAGAAGAAGGAAATAAACTGAAACATCTTTATAAAGTAAACTGAGTTGGACAAATAAATGGGATGGACATTCCTTATAAGCATGTAGCTGACAGTCCATTAGACAGCCACTTTAGCAAATGAGGTACCATTGAAAAGTAGGTGATACTTTCTCAAACCCTAACCATCTCAAACTAAAAGTGAATGGTCATGTTCAGGGCATTCAGAATAGTGTTTCTGTGTGGAGAGAGACAGAAACAGAGAAAGAGCGAGTTTGGCCTAACAATCTTCTCAGCTCTACCAATATGAATTAAAAATGCTTTCCTATTAGTGTCATCTTTAAAATTGAAAGATGCAATGTTTAATTTTTCCATACATATCCACTTGTCACTTCTTAGCTTTTTAAATAGTTTGTCCTATGACTCATTATGTTGTTCATTTATTAAATATTGTAATGTAGTTCATTAGACTCTCTTCTATATACAGGAGTTTGGTTTGTTTTTGCTGGGAAAGATTCACCCTGAGCTAACATCTGTTGCCAATCTTCCTCTTCTTGTTTTTTCCCCCCCAAAGCCCCAGCACATAGTTGTATATTCTAGTTGTAAGTCTTTCTAGTTCTACATGAGCTGTCTCCACAGCATGGCTACTGACAGACAAGTGGTGTAATTCCGTGCTCAGGAACCAAACCCGGGCTGCTGAAGCAGAGTGTGCTGAACTTTAACCACTAGGCCATCAGGGCTGGCTCTCCAGGAGATTTTTTTAAAATGGTAAAAAGCTTTATAAAGAGTGCTGTATGTTGACATTTAAAATAAAATGTAACAATAATAGAGGTGGACACATAGAGTGGTAGCACAACAGGACAAAAGACAGTACTGTAGGCTCAGGGAGATAGGAAGGCAGCAAATAAAGACTTTGCAGGAGACATCTCAAATGACATCTAAGACTCGCTGAAACATAAATGGAAAGAAGAGCTAAAGGAAACAATATGTGCAAAGTGATAGTATGTTAAGTGATATGTGGACTCAGGATAATGAAGGCAGAAAACTTTCACTGAAATAAAATCTTCTTTGTTCTTGAAGTTTCAAATTATTTGGTCATAATTGGTTAGGACGGTTTTATTTTCAATTGTCGTAGTGATTTTCGAGGCTTTGCTATAAATAGGAAATTTGATGTGTCAATTTATAAACATCTTGTGGGTCAATGTTGATGTCGATTAATTAATTACTCTTTCAGAGAATGCTATTATTGATAATGGAATTATACAAACATCATAGTGTAGTTATTGACATACAGTACAAAAAAATTTGGTATAGCCTTTCAATAGGAGAAAAATGTGACTGGGGGATAGAATAATCTAGGAAAGGGGAAAAACGATGCTAGCTAAATCAAGGTAGATTTGTCCCTTCTAGGAGAAGAAGATTCTCTCAAAACAGTGCATATTGTGCCACATTTCCTTTAAAACGGTAGAAGCAAGGGATATATTTCCATCAACAAACAAACTTTTATATATTTTTTGCCATTAACTTTACAAAGTTCTCAACAATAATTCTAAATTTCTGAAAAATTTTTAGCTGAATATCAACTTAGAAAGAAGAATGAAGAGAAGAAACTAAAGGATTGTCACAACTATTAAGTGCAAAATTTATGAATTTTCTTTGCTTCAAATTCTACGTTTGGGATAAATATGATTTTATCTTTCATTGGTAACATATACTAAATTAAAATCTACTAAATGAATCACAAGGGCCGATAATTTTCTTTTTATGCAATAGCCTGCATTACAGGCTCAATGTTCTTTACATAATAGTATTTTTTAAATGATGTGATTTCTGTAAAGAGACTTTCCCTAGATGCTAATGTGGATATTATTAGGATGTACTCATGGTATGTGAGAATATTAACAACCCAGATAATGTGACTTCCTCCACATTGAGAATTCAAAATCCATCTTCTTGAACACCTTTAGAATGGAAAAAAAAAGAAAGATCTCAAATAAACAACATAACTTTATACATCAAGGAAATAGAAGAAGAAGAACAAAGCCCAAAGTTAGCAGAATGAAGGACATAACAAATATCACAGCACAAATAAGCAAAATAGAGACCAGAAAACAATAGAAAAGGTTAACAAAACTAAGAGCTGGTTTTGGTAAAAGATAAACAAAATTGACACATCTTTAGCTAGACCAAGAAAACAAGAGAGAGGACTCCAATAAATAAAATCAGAAATTAAAGAGGAGACATTACAACTGAAACCACCAAAGTACAAAGGATCATAAAGGACTACTATGAACAACTGTACACCAACAAATCGGATAAACTAGAAAAAAATAGGTAAATTCCTAGAAACAACCAACTCACCATGATTGAATCCTGAAGAAACAGAAAATCTGAACAGATAAATAATGAGTAAGGAGATTGAATCAGTAATCAAAAACCTCCCAACGAAGTCCAGCATCAGATGGTTTCACTGGTGAATTCTACGAAATATTTAAGAAAAATTAATGGCAGTCTTTCTTAAACTCTTCCAAAAAAATTGACTAGGAAATAATACTGCCAAACTCATTTTATGAGGCCAGCATTTCCCTGATACCAAAGCCAGTTAAGGACACTACAAGAAAAGAAAACTAAAGGCCAATGTCCCTGATGAATATGGATGCAAAAGTTCTCAATAAAATAAGAACAAACCGAGGCCCAGCCCAGTGGCACAGTGAGTAAGTTTATGTGCTCTGCTTCAGCGACCCAGGGTTCACAAGTTTGGATCCCAGGTTTGGACCTACACACTGCTTGTGAAGCCATGCTGTGGCAGGCATCCCACATATAAAGTAGAGGAAGATAGGCATAGGTGTTAGCTCAGGGCCAATCTTGCTCAGCAAAAAGAGAAGGATTGGTGGCAGATGTTAGCTCGGGGCTAATCTTCCTCAAAAAAATAAAAGTAAAAAAATATTAGCAAACCAAATTCAACAGAACTTTAAAAGGATCATATACCATGATCAAGTAGGGTTTATTTCTAGGGTGCAAGGATGGTTCAACATATGCAAATTAATAAATGTGATACACCACCATAGTAGAATGAAAGATAAATTTCATATAATCATCTCAATAGGTTCAGAAAAAGCACTTGAGACAATTTAACATCCTGTTATGATAAAAACTCTCAACAAATGGATATAGAAGGAACATATACCTCAGTATGGTAAGGGCCATATATGACAAGCCTGCAGCTAATGTCATACTCAAAAATGAAAGGATGAAAACTTTTCCTCTGATATCAGAAACCAGAAAAGGGTGCCAACTGCTTCCTATTCAACATAGTGCTGGAAGTTCCAGCCAGAGCAGTTAGGCAAGAAAAAGAAATAAAAGACATCCGACTTGAAAAGGAAGACAGAAAATTGTGTCTGTGTGCAGATGATATAATCGTATAAATTGAAAACCTCAAAGACTCCAGCAAAATCTTAGAGCTAATAAATGAATTTGGTAAAGTTGTAGGATATGAAAATCAACATGATGAAGTCAGTTCCATTTCTATACACTAACAATGAAATATCTGAAAAAGAAAACAATCCCATTTACAGTAACATCAAAAGCCATAAGATACATAGGAGTAAATTTAATCAAAGAGGAGAAAAATCTGTACACTAATAAGTAAAGGACTTTGATGAAAGAAATTGGAGAAGACACAAATAAATGGAAAGTCATTTGTGTTCATGGATTGGAATAATTAGTATTTTTAAAATGTCCATACAACCCCAAGGTAAAGATTGAATATCATTTCTATGAAAATTTCAGTGGCATTTTTCACAGAAATAGAAAAAACAACCCTGAAACTTGTGTGGAAATACAATAGACTTCCAAATATTCAAAGCAGTCCTGAGAAAGAAGAACAAAGTTGGAGGCATCACATTACCTCATTTTAAACAATATCACAAAGCTGTAATAATCAGAACACTATGGTACTGACACAAAAATAGACACATAGACCATTGGAACAGAATCGAGATCCCAGAGATAAACTCCCACATGTATAGTCAACTAATATTTGACAAGGGAGCCAAGATACTCACTGGGGAAAGGATAGTCTCTTTAATAAATGGTGTTGGGAAAACTGGATAATCATATGCAGAAGAACGAAATTGGACCCCTATCTTATACCACTCACAAAAATTAACTTCAAATAGATTAAAGACTTAAACATAAGGCCTGAAACTGCAAAACTTCTGGAAGAATACATGGGAAAAAAGCTCCTTGGCATTGGTCTTGGCAACGATTTTTTGGATGTGACACCAAAAGCACAAACACCAAAAGGAAAAATAAATGTTAGACTGAATCAAATTAAACTAGTTGGCCCAGCAAGAGAAACCATTAGCAAAATGAAATGGCAACCTACAAATTGAAAGAAAATATTTGCAAACCATCTGATAAGGGGTTAATATCCAAAATATGTAAGGAACTCACACAACTCAATAGCCATAAAAATAATCAATCTGTTTAAAAAATGGGCTGAGGTCTTCAATAGATATTTTTCCGAAGAAGATATACCAATGTCCGTCCAAAAGGGACATGAAAAGATTAACATAACTAATCAGGGAAATGCAACTCAAAACCACGGTGACCTATCACTGTTAGAAAGGCTGTCATCAAAAAGTCAAGAGATGACACGTAGTGATGAGGATATGGAGAAAAGTGCACTGATAGTGGGATTATAAATTGGTGCAGCTGTCATGGAAAACAGCATGGAGGTTCCTCAAAAAATTAAAAATAGAACTTCCATATGACCCGGCAATTCCAGTTTGGGGTGTATATCCAAAGGAATTGAAATCATTCTTTAAGATGTCTTACAGTTTTCTTTGCTATGTTGCTATGACTTGCTCTCTACCCCATATTCTCTATCTCTGTTTACTTTTGTTAACTGCGTAAACATTCTCTTTTCTGAGGTAGTGTCCTCTATAGCCCTATTTTTTAGACAAACTCATCATTTTTCCTGTCTTTCAGTATCCAAATCAAAATTTTTCAAATTTAAATGAAAATATCTTTTACCCTAGAAACACATATATTGAGGCACTCTGATTCTAATTATGCACAAATGATTAGACATTTCTGTCAACATCCCAAAAGCTCAGGATATATTTTAATCAATAAATTAGAATTTTTTACATCCATTTTCCAGAACTGATTCTCTAGTCTTTTAGTAAACGTATGTATAAAATGTTAAGATGCATAAACACGTGGCAAACTGGGTCAAGGTTAGACATCATATGCATTTACAAAAGGCAATTTTCTTATCATCTACAATTCTTTTAAAGTTAACCTTGTCATGGTCCCAAATCACTTAGCTTCAGTATTAAAATAAAACTCTAAATGTTATAGCAGAAAAACTCCCAAATTCTAAATAATTATTTAAAAACTGACTTAAATGTCAATTTCTAGCTGAATATTTATTTCCAAAGACCTTAAAAATTATGTCATTTAAATACTACACCATGTAAAAGATACTAAAATGTGACTATAAGAAAACAGAGGAAAGCTTATTTCTTACTATAATTTTTGAAAAGATTTACTGTTTTCCTAGTGCTTTAATAAACATTAAGAGATTTTTCATTTTTATCCAAATAAAAACAATACCTTTTAGAGACAGCTGGAAAACAAATTACAAATTCTACTGCTCAATGAGTACAAAAATGTCAAGAAAACATAGATGGATTATTGTACTTATTTCCTGACTGTATTTAACACTAAAACAAAAACTTCCTCTTATCTTATAAAAGGTGGCAAATTTGGCTTGATAGTTAAGAAATATTTATTCAGTTAGTGACAGAATATTCTCTCTTACATTTCAAGTATTCTAGATCGAAACATTCTATTCAACTTTTCTTTTCTAAAGGTAGTCCAAAAAGTTGAATATTTTAATTTTGATAAAACATTTCTTTTTTTTTTTATTTTTAAAGATTTTATTTTTTCCTTTTTCTCCCCAAAGCCCCCCAGTACATAGTTGTATACTCTTCGTTGTGGGTCCTTCTGGTTGTGGCATGTGGGACGCTGCCTCAGCGTGGTTTGATGAGCAGTGTCATGTCCGCGCCCAGGATTCGAACCAACGAAACACTGGGCCGCCTGCAGCGGAGCGCGCGAACTTAACTGCTCGGCCACGGGGCCAGCCCCTTGATAAAACATTTCTATAGACTCCATTCTTCATGCAGTTATTGTGTTATTGTCCTACAGTCACTTATATGAAAAGGACATATTTCTGGGGCCGGCCCAGAGGCACGGTGGTTAGATTCCCACGTTCCACTTTGATGGCCTGGGGTTTGCCAGTTTGGATTCTGGGTGCGGACCTACGTACCTCTTGTCAAGCCATGCTGTGGCAGGTGTCCCACATATAAAGTAGAGGAAGATGGGCATGGGTGTTAGCTCAAGGCCAGTCTTCCTCAGCAAGAAGAGAATTGGTGGCAGATGTTAACTTGGAACTAATCTTCCTAAAAAAAAAAAAAAAAAACGGACATATTTCCTATGGCAAGTAAAATTCTGGGAGGAAAATCAGCACATTTTAGAATTTATGCAAGATATTCATATATTATATTTTGAACACTGTCTCTAACCATTCCTCATAATTGACCCAAAGGAGGATTTGCCAGTATCTTAAGACTTGTCCATTAAAACACCAGAAAACTTTATTTAAATCATTAATTTAATTGAAGATAAATCTTGATCTACTCTTTTCCCAAAAATAATATGGGAGGAGGTATAAGTTAAGAACCTATGTTGAATGCTAATGAAAGAATCCATTTTTGTTCCAAAAACATCTTGACAGGACTCTGAGATGCAGTTTTCTTTTGTCAGTTTCTCCTGAAAGAAGCTATTACCCTGCCTGACTGGAAAAGCAAAATCAAACGCAAACAGAAACATAACCATCTAGAACATAGGCTGTATCAAATAAACGTTTTAGACAAATTATAATTTGAGGGCAGGCTGCCTAGACATGCTAATTTCAACTTATGCTTTTTACCAAACAAAACTTATATATGACACAAAAGTGCCAATTTTAATTACTTTTGCAAAGTTAGAGAATTTCATACGGTTTATGCTATTTATGTATTCAAACTATCACTGATTGTCATTTTCTGCTTTAAATAATAATAACCTGATATCTTGAATAAACTTCATTTGAACAAAAATAGAAGACCTGATCTCAATGTTCAAAATATTAGGGAAAAAATTACCTTTAATTTAATTTTACTTTTTCCACTTGTATTTACCTAAAAGAAATAATTTAATTAGTAAAGGAAAGTTCGGTCAACAGGGCCAGGTAGTAAATATATCTCACACAACTTTGAATGCACTTGGATATGAGGATGAGGATTGCTGTAGTGAAGGAGGCCCCAGGATTATCTGTTGTTCAATGTGACTGAAATCCACTCCTATCAAGTATCACCACATTTCTGAATCATTTCAAAAGACAATATTGATGGAGACCTGTTCCATTTTCCTCTTCATGTTTTTCTTGGATCTTGATCAGACATTATCTCAATTCAAAGTGGATATATGATGCCACTATAAATAAGATCCTCTTTTCCTTTTCACTGTTGCATTACTTCCTTGTGATATGTGGCGTATGGTGTTGAGATTGACTGACATGGTTAATGAGAGGTGATAGAAAGCAATAAGATGCCAAGTTCTATAAATGCTGGATGTGAAATGGAAATCTACACAAGTTGAATCCAAAGGAGTCATCATTCATTTCAGCTTTTGTTTATCAACTAGGAGAGATATATTCACATATGTCAATGAATTTCCCTATTAGCTGTAAGTCTTAAAAATGCATATAAAATATCGTAGTATTTCAAAAACTATCTTCATCTGGTATTTTTTAAAAGTCACCTAATTAATCCATGTGTCACTAAAAGATTTTGCTAACGCTAAGAATTTATCATTTACATGGATCTTAAGAGTCTGTGTGCTCATTGGGATGTATCATTTTGGGAAAAATGAGATTATTCGTTAGAATATTATTTATCCGGCACAAAGTAAGTATCATTGGACCACTAAATCCATTTATATCAATATTCTTGACATATTAAACAAACATTACCTTACTTGAGAGTATATAAATTTATAAATTAGTTTTTTGAATGAAGGAATATCTATAAAAGATATTAGGCATGCAAATCTGGTCTAGAGGATAAGCGCACATATCAGAAGATTTTAAAAAATTATAGTAAACGGTTCAGTGAAATAACCAGCTAATTGTCAAAGCATTAAATTAGCATTCCCAAATATAAATAGTGAATCAGATATTGAGTCAGCATTTGGTATAAGAAGAGGAATTGGTGCAAGATCGGGATTTCCAGGAAAAAAGATATTTTTAAAGAACCAGTAGCAATTCTTTGTCTTTTTTGACTCTTTAAAGGATAACAATGGAGAATAACTAGAAGTTTGGATGTCTTTAGCTCAGGAGGTTCATTTGAACTAATGATGGCTCAGCATAATATTTATAAAACTCCCAACAGTGGATATGGCGCATTGTAGGTCTTCAGTAAAAAGTGGTTCCTTTACCATCTAAATTTAGGAGACAAAGTAGAGCGGAAATCGTGTTAACTGCAATTGTTAATCATAGATCCCTTTTCTATTGTTTTATAATAAGATTATGAGGACAAAAATAACTCTGTATTTCCATGTTACCTCCTTAACTCTATTTGATAGCTTTATAAAATGAGATTTTGCTTAATAGCCAATTTTGCTTTCATTTGGTTTATAGTTTCTGTTAATTGAGATTGTATTGGATTTACAGATAAATTTAAGGAAGAGCTAATACCTTAATAAGGGTATGTCATCTCATCCATGATTATGGTATATCTATTACATTCACTTAGATAAAATTAATTTATTGTTTCTAATTCTAAACATAAGCTTCATTATTTGAGTTCAATTTTTGGTGCATTTTTACAACTTTTGGTGCATTTCCAGGGCTCAGTTGATTTCCTTAAGAAAGAGACATACATTAGCTACAGCTATTGATTTTTTTAAATTAAGGAAGGGAAATATTTAGATGCAAAATAAGTTAATATAAATGAAAAAACATTATCAGAGCAAAATCAATTAAAACATGTGTTGATCCTGGAAACCACCAAATAATTCAACGTGAAAGAATGGTTAAATACATTGCAACATATCTATACACCAGATCATTATGTAGTTGATAAAATGAATGATGTAGATGTGAACATGCTGATACATAGGTCATATTGTAGGAAAAATGTAAGTTGCAAAATGGTGTGAATCTGTGATCTTCTAAAACCTATAGGCATATATCTACACCTATTCTCTAAACCAGTAATCTTAATCACCTTCTGCAGTATCCAAAGAAATATTTTAGTCTTCAATTTGTACACTATAAACCATTTTAATTTCTTTTCCTGTTGATCAGATAATATTTTGAAATTTGTTTAAACCAATAAATGAAGAAATGGCCAATGTTAGTTGTTAGAGAGCTTACAGTTGAATAAATTCTATCATTGAGGAAAAAAATCTGAAACAGTGATTAAGTACATAGATAGAAGAATGTGATTTTAATTCTGATACAATACAAATGCAAGCAATGTCATTTTTTTCTATTTCCTTGGTAAAGTTAACTGATTTTAAAAATTGGATATAAAAATTCTTCCCTCAATATAAATGTTCTTAAATTTTGTGACAAAGTATTTCAAAATCTGTTAAGAATAACAAAAGGCTTAAGATTTTACCCTATTTACAAGCTATCTGGTTCCCCTGCCACAGTTTTTTTAAGTGTGCTCTCAGAAGGCACAAGACTTCTAGATGAGAGCAGAGGACTTTGTTCTTTCCATCACAGCAAAAAGTGTGAACATCATATTTGCACTGGTTCCCCTCGCACCTCAAGTCCTGTGAGGCAATACAGAGGGGCCAAGACATGCCTGCTCTCAGGTTACCTTATAGGACAGAACCCTTATCTTAGGAAATTGAAATATTTTATAATGAGCAATAAGCATGCCTGTTTGCTCTGAAAGAAGACACATTCTCTATCCTCCAAGATGCTTCTGTTTGCTAGATGTGCAGAAATGTGAGAGATCTGTTGGAAATCTCCATGACTATACCACCTTGTCAGGCACTCTAATTAACCTGATGGACAGAGACTGGGACCAGATCCATTCAGTTGTCTCATTCAGCATTTAATTAAGCCTGTACCAGTGGGACTCCAAGCAGCAGGATGGGACGAACCTGCATTGTTTGTCTCAACCATGCCTACAAGGGCCCCAGATTGAAACAGCCAAAAATTCCACAAACCATCAGGGTCTAACTTAAAATGCCAGGTGGCTTTCTCCATCTAATTTCAAAATGACCTTTTCTCTTGGCTAAGGCATTCATCCAGCTACAATACGATGTATTAGTAATTGCACAGCCTTCATTGGGTCTTCAAAGAGGACACCCAAAGCAATTCTATCATCCACAACTACCTTGGTTAGTGAACTGAGTCTGAGCTGAATACCTCCCAGGGCTGAGGTGGCATCATTGGTCTCTTTGGCTAAAATTATGGACACATTTTATAACACTTGTTCTAAGTATATAACTCCACTATAGAGAAAACAGCCTGCCCTGCATATAGGGATAAAACGTCAGTCCCCCCTCCCTCAGAAATTCCCCTAAGTGACCAAGAGTTACCTAATTTAGAAGAGATCTCCCCAGTTGTCTGAGGGCTACATGATCTACAGGTGGTGTTTCCTTAATCAATTGCAGGTCTGTTATGACCACTATGAAGGTGCATATCATTGTTTTGGGGAGGGAGACAAATTTATGCTGGGCTTCCGCACAAGAAGTACAGTCCCAGGGATGCACACTGTGTCCATGGAAAGTAAGTGTTATTTAGAATGGTTGGAGTCTGCCAAATGGGATCCACATTAGGCAGAGGTCACAGGTTTATGGTGCCTCCAATGCCTCCATTGTTGATGGTGCATCTCTTTTATTGTTGGTAAGTCTTCAAATTTCTAGTTCAATATGAGTAATTGAGTCTACTCTTTGCTCTTGAGGGACTGCCTAAGGGAACTCAGTGCAGCCTGTCCTTTGTCCATTCCAACAGCCATGTGATATTTGCCATGGGATGGGATGACATCCAGTGGGATGATTAAGCCATGGTATATTACTTTTCTATTGCAGCGTGACAAATCACAACAAACTTGGCATATGACCACAAAGGACACTTACTGTATCATAGTTTCTGTACCTGAGAAGTCTGGGCACAGCTTATCTTGGTTTTCTGCTTCAGGGTCTTGATAAGTTGCAATTCAGGTGCTGTCTGGGTCTGTGCTCACATCAGAGGCTTGACTGGGGAAAGATCCACTTTCAAGCCTATTTCTGTTGCTGACAGAAGTCATTTAATTGTGGCTGTATGACTGAGATCCTCTTTTTTTGGATGACTGTTAGCTAGGGGCACCTTGTTACATCTGGCTCTCTCTTTGGGCCCTCTCATATAGCAGGTGACTTCCTGAAGCCAACAAAGGGAGTTTCTCTTACCAAGCTAGCAAAACTGGGTCTTAATATGTCTAGTAACATAATCACAGGAGTGATAGCCCATCATCACTGCCACATAGTACAACCTCATCAAGGGGGAGACATTGCATCACTTTGCCATATACTATGGTTTAAAAAGTAGTCTCAGAACCAATTCCACTCAAGGAGGAGGGAAGCCAATAATAACACCAGTGGGGGAGGGTGAGGAGAATATAGAAGCAATTTAGAATTCTGCCTACCACAGAACACTGCAGGAATGAGGGTGGGGGAAAAATCCAGAGTGCACTTTCCTTCGTGAGGAAGGCTCTAGGGATGGCTCTGAAGCACAAAATTCATTTATGTTATTCTGTCCCCCATACCTTCAGGGGCCTAATGTGTTCCCTGTAAAAGTGGTGGGGTGATTGATTCCCCCAACCTGCAAACTAGTGTTTCCCTTTCCACAAGCTGTCCTACAAATTATCTTCTAATCATACCCTCCCTGCACCCAGAGCTTTCATCCAGAAGAGTTGGGAGCAAGACAGACAAGCGAACTTTCATAAAACTAACGGAGACCTATTATGTACCTTACATGAGTCTCTGTGGGGGGACTTGGCAAGTAATGTACTCAACCCATTACCTCTTTCATTGCCCTCTGATCATTTCAGAAATGAGAGGAAATGAGCACTTTCTGGTGACAGCTGCATTCATATGATCAAAGTGGATTACTAAGGTGTTTAGACCAGGAAGAGATGATGGAGGTGGAGTCAGAAATCTTTTTGAGTGATATTTGAGGACACCATTCCAATACTCAACAATACCAGATGTCTCTGCATCTTAGGGACCATGGAAAGTCCGTTGAAGGACTATCAGGCCATTTCTGAGTGGCTTTTGCAATGAAATTTATACCATTTTCAGATTGCAAATGATCTGGAAAGTGAAAAACATTATGCAGATTAATTTTAAAGGCCTTAGTGGTATGGATAGCATCAACTGATTGAACTGGAACATCCACATTGAAACTGGAAAATTGTGGACACAGAGTTCCAGTCTATGATGATGGATGTACTTCTGTATGTATCTGGAATGATGATAGATCCAGGCAGGCAGCAATGTTAGTGCAATCTGGTTAGCGCAGGTTCAATCAGCAGTTTGGTTTCAGTCCTTCTCATCAATGAACAGGGCCCTCATTGTAGGCAATAAATAGTGACTATTTAGTTTTCTAGGGCTGCTGTAACAAATTATCACAATTTATGGCTTAAAAAAACAGAAGTTTATTCTCCCACAGATCTAGAGTCCAGAAGTCCAAAGTCAAGATGCCAGCAGGATCGGCTCTCTCCTGAGCCTCTGAGGGAAAATCTGTTCTGTGTCTCAATCCTAGCTTCTGGTGGCTGCAGGCAATCCTCGTGTTCCTTGGCTTGTAAATGTATCGCTTCAATCTCTGCCTGAGTCTTCACAGGACCTTCCTGTTTGGATCTCTTCTATGTTGGTGTGTCTCAAATCTTCCTCTCTTTTCTCTTATAAAGACACAAATTATTGGATTTAAAGCCCACCCTAAGTCCAGGATCCCCACCCTAAATCCAGGATGATCTCATCTCAAGATCTTTAACTTCGTTACATCTGCAAAGCAATTATTTCCAAATAAAATAACATTGTAGATACTAGGGGTTAATACTTGGACATATCTTTTTAGGGCCACTATTCAACCCACTGTAGTGACCCAGATGGTTCAATGAGAAGCCACAACTTATTTCCACAGTTTGTGGCCCCAAAGAGATGTGCTTTGATCTGCCAGTTTAGTCTTCAGCTGGGGTTAGAGGGGAGGAAGGAAACAGAGGGTACAGAGGGAGAGAGTGACTATGAGTTATTAAACAAAGCTTCACAATTGCTTTCATTTTCAAGCCACATTGTTCACCGCTCAGTCAAAATTTTTTCTATTCTTTTATGTCCACACAAAGTTCTATATTGAATTATAACTTCCTCACTATAGACAATATTTGTTTCGACTTTGGGATATGTTGTTTTAGTTGCCATAGAGCCATGGTTTTTTAGCTAGGACCATAGAGTTTGCTTCCCCGTTGTGATAATATCCCCTACTCAACACACTCTCTCCTCTCAGAGAAGAGTGAACAAAAACAAGGCACCCTTTGGACAGCTTGTTTTAATGCTCTCTTTCAGGGCTCAGGCTCTAAATAATTCTTCTCCTGTTCATTAACAGATAGGACATTGGGATATACTCCCTCCTAGTTGCTCACTACAGGGGCAAGAATATGCGCCCAGATCTCAGGGAGTCATCTTGCATTCCTTATCCCAGCCCAAGAAACACTCATCCTTCCTTATTTAGAAAGTTATTTCTGTCAATATCACATTCCCATTGCCAAACTGTCAAGAACTGTGAAAGATCTGAGATCATATCCTACTTGTAAGCTAACAAGTTAGCCTGCCACATTTTCATGGATGCTGATCCAGACTGCTAGGCAGAAAGGACTTTATTACTCACATCCCAGCAAGCATTGTTAGCATTCGTGCATTTGGGGCCAGTTCCACTTCCCCCTAAGTCCCATGGGGTGATGTAGATGGGCTCAGACGGACGCCTGCATGTGTTGTGGTTTGCATTATGTGAATCTAGGGAGCCTGAATCTTTCATAATGAGGACTAATCACATCTACCCTTTGTTCCAGAGAGAGACTCTGTCTCTGTGTTCCAAGGCTCTTTGTTGTACAAACATCCTTGAAAAGATAGTCAAAAGGGGCAGTCCATGCCTCTGTTTGCAAGCTCTACAGAAGCAAGACAGATCCATGTAGAACTGTCTTTCTAGCGCATTGAATTCAAGGCCGTCTTTCATGCAACGTAATTTATGAAAATGCCATTTTTATTGTTGCATGATAGCTTGAAATAAAACATGTTTTCAACAAAATTAAATGCTCAATACTAGCCCAAGTCATTGGACTATCATGATAGTTCCATAACAGATGCCCATCTTTTGTAGAGTGAAAAATATTATTAAGATCATTCACACAATATTGATCCACAAGTGGAAATAATTTTCATTTTTTAATTAAACAATGTTTATGAGATATATAAATATAAACACAAGTACTGCTGCTCTTTAAATTATGGTGACTATGAATTTTGCTGCATAAAGTTAAAAGCTTACAAATGAAAAAAAATCAATAGAAGTGAAAAACTAAAGAAAACTAAAACACATATTTGATAAGGTACTCATATACTAATTCAATGCATCTTTCCCAAAGAGTGGTATTTTTAGACTCAATAAAAATATAAAATTGAAACTGAAACAACTGTAATGCTATCTCTTTGGCAAGTACTTATTTTGGTAGTAGAGCACATACTTCCTGAAAACAAATTTCTGCATGAAAATAGATTAACCAGGAAAACCTGAATTAAATGTTTATGGATTGGATATATACAAGGAGAGGCTGTTGAACACTTGAGACTATTAAGAGAGAATGCTTGGGTCGCGTAAAGATTGGACTGTGTGATCTCTTAGTATGTATCCATGCATAGGGTCGACTTTTTCTTGGTTTTGAGATTCTAGCAGGAAACTTTATTGGTAAAGTGCTAATTAATAATCCAATGGCATCCGGTTTTGAAAATCACCCCACATAGTTGTTAACCTAGAACATTTGAGACTTCAATAATATGGAGGATAGCCTTCCTAAAGTTTAAGAAATTAAAATTAAAGAGTGATAAAATTATTATCTGTGATTGGAGGAAACATGTATTTAATATGCTAATAATTATTAATTTTTTTGGAAATTAAGTAGGTTAATTCACATGAAACTCAGAGACATTTTAATTTTATCAGACTAAACTATTTCCATATAGAATTTTTCTTGGTGTTCTCCCTCAAATTTCTCCTCAGTTTGGCACTTACCCCTCATCTTCTCAATTATGAATTTACATTAATCTCAGATATACTATCAATACTTTTATTGTTAAGAAGTAGACTACTTTATTATTTCAAATAGGTATATGTATTTTTTTAGTATCGACCTAAAGGTTGCATGCTTGGAGAGGGGTGTGGGCATACGCATGCACCCACATGCTCATATTGCTTTTGGCAGTATAGTGGGCGCCTAGAGGTATTAGACATAATTTAGGTTAATGGCAACAATTAAACTGTATCAACACTGCCTGTCCTTCAATTTTGAGAAAAAATATTTCCATCAAATGTTATTCATTCATTCTTTTATTCATTCTTTTAGGATATTTTTGTCTTTATTTTAGCCAAAAAATACATCCCCTTTCAGGACAACGTCATTTTGCAAGGTAATAGGTGTTGTGTAGTCCTTCAGCGTTCTTTTTTCTCTTTCTACCAAATGGTAGAGCATAGCTTTCTGGGCTTTATACGGATTTCGTTTCTTCATTCTATGACATGCTGTAATTTTTTAGACGTCAAACAAAACAATTTCATGAACTTTGAACACACAAACCATTTAGAAAACAATAAACGTTTTCTAGAAGTATCTCTGCTGATGTTCATTTTTTCTTAGGGATTTGTCCCCTCATTCCTATGTGAATACCATGGTTACACGAATAACAGTTCTTACTCCAAAGTTTCGCACTCCAATGGTATAAAGTAGGCTGCAATGTCTGTGCTATGAATATTTATATATTTTGACATTTAGGAAGAATATGCCTTTCCATACTATAACCCCTAGCAGAGTTTTAGTTGATATATTTCTAGAAATGGAGCAATTCATTTATACTATGTCACTTTGGACTTAAGGGACACATAACCTACCTTTTCACAGGCATAAAATTCAGTTGTCTTATTTCTACTGCACGAATTATGCTTAGAAGCTGTGGAGTCACAAAATGCTTTAATGCTTTCTGTTTCTACATTTATTTATCCCCAGGTAGCCACTTCCACAGAACTGGAAGGGATATCAAGAAATTGCAGAATCTATGCACAGAAGAGCTTCTTAAATATAAGAAATAGTTCTTTCTGTGTTAGGATCTGCAGAAAGAGAGACTCTCCAAATTATTTTGGAAATTTGCTGAGCTATCACTAAATATAGTATCAGAAAATTCTTCTTCTGATCTCATGCAAATCTTCTCTCTCTAGTTTAAATTTGTTCTTACGTCTTTTGAGAAAGATGGGGTTTTCATCACCTTTCTCATAATTCATCTGAGAATGAACAACAGTAATATTACCCATAGGTCTTCTCTCCATTACTGATGATTGAAGCTGTCCTAAGTCCTTTTTCTATTCTGTCAGTCATAGATTTGAAATTTGATGTGAGTTAGCAATATTCCAAGAAAAATAAATAGGTTATGCAATGATTTTAAAGGCTTGCAGACATTACCGTAAAGTTTGTGGATCTTGAATTTAACCTGTATCTGTTCATGCTTTCTAGTTCTGTTAAAGTTCAAGGCTGTATTGCCAGGGCTTTTATTTTTTACTGAAGCAACAAATCTAAACTGTTAAATGCATCCATCTTAAGTCACATATAATGAATTTTGACAAATTAATATGCCTATGTAACCAACATGTCAATCAAGATATAGAACATTGCCATTACAACAGAAACTTCCCTCCTACCCATTTCCTGTCAACCCTTACCCCCATAGGCAACCACTGTTGTGATTTTGAACACTGTAGATTAGTTTCCTTGGTTTTGAAACTCATATAAAAGGAATCAGATAGTATTTTGTCTTATTTTTTACCGTACAAACTATTTTAGAGACTCATCTATGTTGTTGTGTCACTAGCTCATTATTTTTATTGTTGAATATTATTTCATTCTATGAATATACCAGTTAATCCATTTTCTTGTTGAAAGACATTGTCGTCTTTTAAATGATTGGCTATTATAAATAAAACTACTATAAATGTTCTTTAAAAAGCCCTTTTGTGTACATATATTTTCCTCTCTCATGGGTAAATAACCAGGATTGGAATTGCTGGATCATAGAGTAGGTTTATGTTTAATTTTACAAGAAAACACCAAACAATTACTCTAAGGTGGTTGTATTATTTTGCGTTCTTATCAGCAGTCAATTAAAGTTCTGACTACGCCACATCCTCGCCAATATTTCCTGTTATCAATTTTTGTGATTTTAAACATTCTAGTGGATTTGAAGTGGTATATGTTATGGGTTCAATTTTCATGAACCTGGTGAATGATTTTGAACATATTTTATGTGAAGCACCTGTTTAATTTTTTGCCATTATTTTAATGGTTTACTTGTCTTTTTTACTATTTAATTATAGGAATTATATATTCTGAATACAAGTTCTTTATCAGATTTATTATTGATAATATTTTCTTGCAATGTGGCTTGTCTGCTTATTCATTTATTGATATTTCTGAGGAGCAGAAGTTTGCAATTTTGTTGAAATTTAGTTTACCAATTACTTTTTTATAGTTAGTGCTTTCTGTGTCGTATATAAGACAACGATTTGCCCGTCCCAAGATCATAACTTTCTCTTCATTTTCAAAATCTGTTTATTTAGTTATCTTTATGTTCCACATAAATTTTAGAGCCAGCTTGTCAATTTCAACCCTAAAAAATCCTTCTGGAATTTTGATTCAGATTGAGGTAAATCTATAGAACTATTTGTGGACTATTGGCATATTATAATCCTGAGTCTTTTTATGCCTAAATCTACATACTTCTACTTAAGATCCATTAGTCTTGCTAAGCAAGATATTTGTTTTCAGAAAGTTTTGTAATCATTCATTAGATTCATTCCTAATCTTTTTTCAATGATACTGTAAAGGAGTTTTTTTTAAAAATATCTCATTTTTAGAACTTTTGCTAGTTTCTAAAATGTAACTGATTTTCTTTTGATCTTATGTCCTGGACATTGCTAGATTAACTTTAATTTTTTTTGGCATATTTCATAGAATTTTGTAGGTAGATACTAATGCCATCTTCCAGTAATGACAGTCATACTTTGTCCATTCTGATATTTTTTTATGCATTTTTTCCTTGTTTTATTAAATGGACTGGAATTCTAATACAATGTTGAATAGAAATAGTAAAAGTGAGCACCCTTGCCTATTTGTGAGCTGAAGGCAAAATGCTCAATATTTCACCACTAAGTATAATGTCAGCTATAGATTTTTCTTAATGAGATTTGACAGATTTAGGAAATTCTATTTTATTCTTAGATTTTTCAGAGTTTTTTAAAAATAGTGATGAATGAGTGTTGATTTTGGTAAAATGCTATTTATACATCTATTGAATTTATTGTATTGCTTCTTTGTCCTTTGTTCTGCCAGCAGAGTGATTTACATTAGCAGACTTGTAAATGTTAATCTGGCATTGCGTTTCTTGCATATGATCCACTTAGTCATATGGTTATAATAATTTTTATATATAGTTGGACACAATTTGATAATATTTTAAGAAATTTTGTCTGTGTTCATGAGCAAAATTGATCATTAATTGTCTCCTGTAATGTATTTGTGAAGCTTTGGTTTCAAGTTTTAGGGAGCCTCATAAAAGGAATTTGTAGAGTTCTCTTCTCTGCCAATTTCTGAAAGAAGTTGAATAAGAGCGGTAGTATTCCACACATAAATATTTAATAGAGTTCTCTAAAAAAGCCATCTGTGCCTGGATTTACTCTTAGAGAAAGTTCTGGGTTGTAATTCAATGCTTTAAATTGATGTAATATTGTGTAGATTCTCTATTTCTTTTTGTTTGAATTTTGGTAATTTGTGGTTTTTAAGTAATTTGTCCATTTATTCTAAGTTGTATTAATTAGCTTAAACTTGTTTTGATATCGCATTACTACATACTTATTGTTAGCAGGATTGGCAGTAATGTCTCTCTACTTTTATTTCTTATATCAGTAATATATTTTTTTCCTCTCTTTGTTTTCTTGTTCAGTCTTTATAGGAGTTTATGAGTTTTATTAATCTCTTCAAAGAATCAACTTTAGCTTTGTTAATTTTCTACACTGTTTTCTATTTCATTTATTTTTGCACTAATTATTTCCTTCTTTCTGCTTATATATTTTGGTTTATAATTTTTTTCCAGCTTTGGGAGGACTATTAACTTACTGATTTTTAAGATTTCTTCTATTTTTTTCCTTGTTTATTGAAGCAGAATTGACCAATAAAAATTGTATACATTTAAAGTGTATAGCATGGTAACTGTAGTTAATAATATTGTATTGTATACTTGAAATTTGCTAAGAGAGAAGATCTTAAGTGTTCTTACCACAAGCAAGAATATAATATGATAAAGATATGTGAGGTGATGGGTATGTTGATTAACTTGATTGGGTAATCGTTTCATAATGCATAAATATATTAAGCCATCATGTTGTACACCTTAATTCTTTCTGCCACTCTAAGAATTTAAGCTCCACAATTGACTCAAATCTTGCCTTATGCTGCATTCCACCAACTATGATATTCTTATTGTTATTCAAATTAAAATATTTTCTAATTTCTCTTCTGATTTCTTCTTCAATCCATAGGTTATTTTGAAAAGTATTGCTTAATTTCCAAATATTTGGCTTTTTTCTAGACTTTTTTCTGATCATTGGTACCTAATTTATGTTTACTGTAGTCAGAAATAGACTCTGTAATATTTCAGTGTATTTCAGTGAAATTTATTGAGATTTATTTCATGGTGCAGCGTAGGGTCTCCGAGTAAAATTGCATCTGCTTTTGAAATTCAGAATGTAAATGTTTCAGTTATTAGTACAAAATTCTTTTAATGGCAGTTGGGTGAAGTTGGCTGATGATGTTCAAGTTTCCATTTCTCTGTCCATTGTGCTAGCAGTCATATATTTTACATGAAATAAACCGTAAAATAATTTTTTTTGCTTTAAAGACTTTTAAAGAAAATAAGAGGAAAAATAATCTCGTGTATTTCTCTCATGTTTTCTTTTTCTCATCATCTCTTTCTTCCTGTAGATCCAAGTTTCCACACTTGACCATTTCTTGTAGTGCAGGTAGGTAGACTAAGGAGAAATTTGCTCACCTTTGTTTGTCTGAAAACGTTTCATTTTAACCCCTCACACACACGTTAATTTTTAAAATATCTTATGTTTCTTTGACTTCTTTTATCTAGTTGTATTTTGAATTGTAAAATTTTGCATATTATCAAATGTTGGACTTATTTGCTTAATTACATGTCTATTGCAAATATTTTCCAAAGTGCACATTAAAGAAAAATAAAAGGAAGATATTATTTTAATATTATTTTAAATTTCAACTAATGGATGCTTTTAACTTTGACTAGTAGCTAGTTCAGAATATTCTGTGTCTGTTTAGAATAATAACGCAAATTTTCCCGAACATTTGAAAGAGCTCTTAAATCTATTAAATTAAAACTAAGCTACCTCAGGTCAGAAATCTATTCTCTCTATTCAGGGACAAGAATTTTTCAGAAGTTCATTGTATAGTAAACATATATTGTAAACATAAATATTTTCCTCTGGTCCCCAAGAATTTTCCTGCAGCTCTTTAGAAGAATCCTTTTGCTTACTTTCCTCTTCCTTATAGCACTTAGGAATTGAGCACAGAATATCTTTGTTATGCGATACCCATCTTCTCATGAAACCCTAAAGGGGTATGATTTCTTACAAGTCACTTAACTTCAGACATGACATATAAGAGTACAAAATCATACTAGACAAGTTGACTAACAATTATCAGACCCACTGGCAAAGCCAAATTCTATATTTACTTTTAATGTCTCCTTTGGTTTAGCCTAATGCTTACAACATCAATTTCTTCCATATGCTTGGATAATATACCTAGGATGCCACTATGGTGGTGGAGAATTGATCCTAAATAAGCTGCCTTCAGCAAAGCTTCTCTTCCACATGGACTCAAAAGACATTTCAACTCCCTTCATGGGGAAGATATTTTATTGCTTTACCTCAAATAATGAATGTTGTCTGCCTCATATTTCATTCTAGATGCTTTCCAAGTCACTTTCTCTACTCTCCAATTTTGTCTTGACCTTTCAGAACATTAGTTCTGTTATGGACAAAATGTTTGTGTTCCTCCAAAATTCATATGTTGAAATCTAAATCCAAATGTAATGGTATTAAGAGGTGAAGTTTTCAGAGTGTTAGGTCATGAGAGTGGAGCCCTCGTGAGTGGAATTAGTGCCCCTATACAAGAGACCTCTAAGAGCTCTCTTGTCCCTTCTGCCATGTGAAGGCACAGTGAGAAGATGCCCATCTATGAATCAGGAAGTAGCTCCTCAGTATATGGAGTACACCCAGCACACGGTATTTGTTACAGCAGCCTGAGCAGACTAAGAGAGGGCCACTTTTCAGCTGCTTGGCTATGTTTAGATGCTTTATTCTTAGATTTGATGATCAAAAGGATATACATTTCTTGTCATAATCTCATATAATTTTGCCATGGGTCAACACGTTTATTAGAAAATTTGTGGCGATGTGTCACAATGGGCAGAAAATTCAGCTCAGTCTCTCCTGCTAACTTCTGGAAAACACAGGCCTGGCCAGGCAACAATAAAAGCAGCGACTTGCATAAAATTATATAATGTTAAGAAGAAAAAAAGTCTACATTACAAAAATATTCAGCCTTTCACTATCTATAAAAAGAAGTTTTGAACAATAGCTACTGATAGATATACAAATTAATTGCTGATCTTTGATATAGTCATTGATCACTGACTTTGTAAAGATTAGTACATTTGGGTTTTATGTCTGGCTTAGCATCAATTACTACTGAACTTGAAGATATTTTCATAAATCAAGGAGATGATTGATTGAATAGTTTGGACAATATTATAAAAAGGAGATCTAGATAGCCATCTTAAGCCTCAAACTCAATATCCTAATACATAATTATTAATTATGACTAATAGTCTGGCAAACTTCTTATTCATATTTTAAGCTATTTTCTGTTCTATGGCTAAATATCTCTTTGATTCTTTTTTTTTAAACATTTTATTTTTTTCCTTTTTCTCCCCAAAGTCCCCCATTACATAGCTGTATATTCTTCATTGTGGGTCCTTCTAGTTGTGGCATGTGGGACGCTGTCTCAGCGTGGTTTGATGACCAGTGCCATGTCCATGCCCAGGACTTAAGCCAACAAAACACTGGGCCGCCTGCAGCGGAGCGTGTGAACTTAACCACTCGGCCACGGGGCCAGCCCCCTCTTTGATTCTTAATATGGGTGCCTGAAGAATAACCTTAGCATTTCAGGATCAATATAGGCAATAATACCAAAAGACTTATTTTTAGAGGAGAGGGATTTTTTTTATGTGACTTTTAGTTTTTAACACTTAACATCTAAATATAGTTTTCTAATTAAAATATTAATTGCATTCTACATGAAAACTTTATTTTTTTCCTTTCATAAAATAATATCTAAATGTGTATTTCTTGTCATGTCACAATCACTATTTGCTAACTTATCTCTATTTCTGCTTTATCTAAAGGACCACACTTTGCAATATAATCATGGGAAATGGTAAGCAGTGTCCTTCTTTTAACAGTATGCTCTGGCCTATTATCTGGCATATTAACTGTGTATTGCAGAAGACCTATGCAGCCTTCAAAAATCAACAAATGTTTGATGGGAGGAAACATTTGCAAATCATATGTCTGATAAGGGGCTAACAAAATATATTCAAAAACACATAAAACTCAATATGAAAAAACAATTTAGTTAAAAATGGTGAGAGGACCTGAATAGACATTTTTCCAAAGAAGACATACCAATGGCTAACAGGTACATGAAAAGGTGCTCCACATTATTAATCATCAGGGAAATGCAAATCAAAACCACAATGAGATATCACCGCACACCTGTTAGAATGACTGTCATGAGAAAGACACGAGATAACAAGTGTTGGTGAGGATGTGGAGAAAAGGGAACCCTTGTGCACTGTTGGTGGGATTGTAAATTGGTGTAGCTAAGCCTGGAAAACACTTTGGAGGTCCCTCAAAAAATTAAACATAGAACTACCATATGATCTAGCAGTCCCAGTTCTAGGTATATATCCAAAGGAAATGGAATCAGGGTCTTGAAGACATATCTGCACTCCCATGTTCATTGCAGTGTATTTACGATAGCCAAGACATGGAAGCACCTTAAGTGTCCATTGACAGATGAATGGATAAAGAAAATGTGGTATAAATACAATGCAATATTTTGAGACTTAAAAAGAAGAAAATCTTGCTATTTGCAACAACATGGATGGACCTTGAGGGCATTTTGCTAAATGAAATAAGTCAGAGAAGGACAAATACTGTATGACGTCACTTATTTTTGGAATCTAAAAAACCTGAACTCATGGAAACAAAGAACAGATTGGTGGTTGCCAGAGGCCTGGGTTTGGAGGTGGGGAAATGGATGAAGGTAGTCAAAAGGTACAAACTTCCAGTTGTAAGATAAATAAATCTTGGGGATGTAATGTACAGCATGATGACTATAGTTAATAAAACTGTATTGTATATTTGAAAGTTGCTAAGAGAGTAGATCTTAAAAGTTATCATTCTAGGAATAAAAACGTGTAACTATGTGAACTAATGATGTTAACTAAACTTGTGGTAAATATTTCACAATATATTCATGTATCAAATCATTATGCTCTTCATCTTAAACTAGTACAATGTTGTATGTCAATTATATCTCAATAAAACTGGAACAAATTGAAAATTCCCCTAACGTTTGAGGAGTACTTTCAAATAGAAAACATTTTAAGATGTGTGCTTTTTGGTTACTCAATTGGTTTTCCATAGTTTTAATTGCAATAGTGGATTATTTGTTGAAAATTTTATTCTTAAAAACATTTCTGTACCTATTTGTGTACTTTCAGATTGTATCGTACACTGGAAACATTGATTGTCTTATAAGACGGTTAGCCTTAGAACAAAGCGGATAGCTATGATTTAAAGCTCTGTCATTCCTATAAAGATCATCTGGTACTATCTACCATAGTTTTATTCAAAAAGTCAAATACGCAATTCTTGCAGGTTTTTGGTAAAAAGTAACCAGCCAAATCTTGGAATGAAATAAATTGAACTATCATTTTATGCACTTCTTACTTTTTCTTTTGTTTTTCTTTGGGCCTGAGACCTGTTCCCTTGCCAGTGTGTTCAAGTGTGTTGTGATGTGGCAGGCAACTACCCTGGATTCCCGTGTTCCATATGATTTGAAATAAGTGGCACTGAGATTCTTGGTGGCCCAACTCCAATATATCTTGGTTGTCAGCTTGAAATGTAGAATTCTTAAGTGACAGTCACTTTAGAGAGACATCACTTACCTGATCTAGTGTCTTCAATGTAGTCACAATTTCAGTCACAACTAAAGCAGCTTATTGTCACTGTACGCCTGAGCAGTTTATTTTTTTTTTCTTTTAGGAAGATCAGTCCTGAGCTAACATCTGCTGCCAATCCTCCTCTTTTTGCTGAGGAAGACTGGCCCTGAGCTCACATCCGTGCCCATCTTCCTCTACTTTATATGTGGGATGCCTGCCACAGCATGGCTTGCCCAACAGTGCATAGGTCTGCACCCAGGATCCGACCTGGCGAACCCCAGGCCCCTGAAGTGGAACGTGTGCACTTAACCGCTGCTCCACGGGGTTGGCCCTGAGCAGTTTACTTTTTGTCACTCAAAGATGCTAGCCAACTCCAACAAGCTGCAGAAATGGTTTCATAATAATTAGTGGTTCTTTGCAGATAGAGTGTTTGCTAAACACTTTCTGATGCATTCACTAACAATCTTACATATTTGAAATGTTTCTGTGCTTGTTAGATTTTACCGAAAGAAAAAGTCTACTTCTTAGTAATGTATGAGGGCAGTGAGGTTGCAAGGCAAAAATAGCAAAATTTTACCTATCTTTGTTTCAAGTTTTCTCTTATAAAATTTGTTCTGCTGTGATATCATGTTCTCAATAATGTATATACTATTAGAAATTTTATTTGTGATCTTATTATTTGGTGTCTTAGAACTATCTTTCCTGAAATGCACCCCAGAAATGATTGGATCTTCTGAGAATTATATGAGCTATGAAAAATAAAAACACGCCATATAAAAGTTCTGAATAATTCTTTAACATTTTTTGCTTAGAAAATAATTGTCCATCTGTCCCACTATTAGCAAGTTCCTACTTCGTTTCTTAAACAATTGCTGTCCTCTCAAAAAAGGATCGTGTCATAAAAGTTGTGGTAGTAGAAATTTATCAAAGTATCTCAATTCTTGGGTGCGATATAATTTCTGAACAAAATTCAGAGTAATATTGAGTTTGCATTTCTCATGGCTTGCTCTAAAATTTCACTCTGAGATGCTGAATAGGAAGTAAAAAATGAGCTGAACCGAGAAAATTTAAGAATCACTATGTGCAAATAAAACCCAAATCTGAGGGGACAGGGGATCTATGATATGCAATACAATATTCAGGAAGTCACTGCAAAGGATATATAAATAATATCCATGCATATATTTTCCTCGTTTTATGTGTATATGGAAATGCCTAAGTGGGAAATTTTATATAGCACAAGAGAAGTGATTAAAAATATGTATTAAATCATGTTTATAATAAATTACTTCAAAATATGAATAATCGCTCTTAAAAAAAACTGTCATTATTTATGGATTTAGTTAACTAGTTTAAATTTAAAATATGAAGATATTTCTATTGGAACCACTGTTAAGGTCAGTTCGAATGTTTTGGATGGTTATGTTTAAGTTCCACAATCAAGAAGAGGAGACCGTTAATTCAGGTATGGGAAAAAATTTCATTTAGCATAAAAAATAGTTAAAATTCAAATGAATTTTTTAACTTGTAAAGAACAAATTAATGAGGAAATTTAAATGACTTTCCTTGGAGTCATCAAAAGAACCCATCTCCCAAGTAAAAAGAATAGGAAGTTTTCCTTGCACAATGGACTTTTTTTTCCCAAATGATTGTTTCCTGCTAATTTATCTTTTTCCAGGATTTTTTATTGGCATTAAATTCCAAAAGTCATACATTATGTGAACGTTTTAACAGGGTATTATTATGTTGTGATTGTTAACTGCTTAGAGTTCTGATGATGATAGTTGTTTCTTTCGAGATTTATATAAATATCAATTCCAAATTGTGTAGTTGGAATGTGAAAAAAGTTAAAAGCAACTTTAACAGGTAATTTTGCAAACTCAAATGATGTAACAAATCAAACTAGTCATTTGACTACGGTCACATTTCCTCTTGTGGCCATCCATACCATTTTTTTTCCACTAGAACTCAACTGCTTTCTCTCTGAGAATATACAAATTTATGTCCTCCTTGATCTTTGCACCAACTCGTGAGCTCTAAGATAATGAAATACAAAACTCCACAAGTTAACAGCTGGGCTTGTGAGTTCATTGCATACCTGCTGAAATCACTTAGTCAGATTTGGTGCTTTCTTGCAAGCATGCTCAAAACTATTACCTAACATAGAAGCATTTAATTATACATCTACATAAAATCAAACATCAAAATAAAACCAAATTCTGAAGATGTAATTTAGCATCATGTCCATCTTAAGAAAAGAGAAATGCTTGGAGGTGAAAGATTTGTTGTTTAATTTTATTTTCACTAAATTATTGCTATTTTCCATCTTTGAAACCAATGTTCACTTTAAGTTTATCCCAGAAGTTTTGATTATCGTGAACATTTGACAATTTGTAATTGAATGCTTACAGGCTAAAGGGGTTTTGCTCTTTCATTTGATGGATTGTGTCATGCCAGAGTCTGGCAGTGCATTTTATTTGACCTTTCTCCCTAACTCCATTCATCTTACACCCCTTGTCACATGAGTGACGGGCCATCACGATGCGATGGAAGACAAAACTTTGAAAAAGATGCATCACCTTGTCAGATAAATGCATATCAAAAATCCTTTTTTAAAAATGTTTAGTGAGTTAGAGGACAGCTCAAGCCAAATTAGGTTGTAATAATGAAAAGTAGAGGAATGAACTTTGGAGATCAAACAATACCTTTGGAATAATTCTAATATTATTTACAAATGAAAAATCAGAAAGGTTTTTATGAGTTTTCCTAAAAAATGAGAAAAGTGACAAGACAAAATTTGCTGAAGACAAAGAAGGGGTCGTAGTGAAAGAAAACTATTTAACTAGGGGCGTGTGCATACTCACACACATACCCCTACTTAAACTTCGGTGCATCTGTTAAAAAATACCTCTCTTTATAGGGAGATGCACAAAGCTGAACATGTTTGGGATCCTTGATACTGTTAAGAATTTTTGTGCAACTGAAGATGGGCAGTTTTATATTCCTGGAGCAGAAATCATCTGTCTACTCACAGAACAGACATCACTGAGGTGAAGAAAGGGGTAGATTTCCTCATCTTTTGTAGGTCATTCATCTCACATCCAAGACTTTTTATTACAAAGTCCTGCAAGATTCTCTGCTTTGTGTGTTTATACCAATAGACAGAGGCCATTCATATTATAAATCAATGAACTAGTTTCTTATTTTGGCAGGATCAACAGTGATTTAGTGGTGGAATGTGAGCACAGAGTAAAGACATTGACCTGACACATTTTTATCCCTTCCCTTGTGGATAAATTTCTTCTACCCATGGAAGAACAGAGAAATATGAGAGACAAAATGATCACAAGATAGAAACACTATGGCCCTGGAACAGAAATGGTGAGAAATAAAAAGACTTGAGTCTTTTTTGCCACAAGATACTGAAATCTGATAATGTTATTTTTCTTTTATAAGAATGTACAACTATACACAAACATACACACACACTTACAGACACAAACATACATATGTATGCTGGCACTAATACTTTCTTTATTCATTCATGTATTTAGTCATTCTAAGTCATGTGCTGTGTATTTCTTTGAATAATAAAGCAATCACAAAAGACCACAAAAATAGACTCAATGTCAAAGTTTAACATATTTGAATTAAAATGTATATGTAATCTGAAACAACTAATGTATTTATATTTTCTCTCTATGGTTGCATCATCTATTTAATTTAGGTCATAATTTTGTTCAATTCTCTCTTCTTCATAAGAATATAAAATCATGGCTGACCTGGTGGTGCAATGGTTAAGTTCACACGTTCTACTTTGGCGGCCTGGGGTTCACCAGTTTGGATCCTGAGTGCGGACCTACGCACTGCTTGGCAAGCCATGCTGTGGCAGACATCCCACATATAAAGTAGACTAAGACGGTCATGGATGTTAGCTCAGGGCCAGTTTTTCTCAGCAACAAGAGGAGGATTGGCAGCAGATGTTAGCTCAGGGCTAATCTTCCTCAAAAAAAATATATATATATATAAAAATCACTGTTAATCCAAAGCAAATTGGTGCAGCCATTATAGAAAACAGCATGGAGGTTCCTCAAAAAATTATAAATAAATCTATCATATGATTCAGCAATTCCACTGCTGGGTGTATGTCTGAAGGAAATGAAATCACTATCTTGAAGAGATATCCGCACCCCATGTTCATTGCAGCATTATCCACAAGACATGGAAACAGACAATCTAAGTGTCCGTTGACAGATGAATAGATAAAAATGTGGTGTACATACACAGTGGAATATTTTCAGCCTCAGAAAGGGAAATCCTGCTGTTTGTGATAACGTGGATGAACTTGGAGGACATTATGCTTAGTGAAATAAGCCAGAGACAGAAAGACATACAGTCTAGAATCTTACTTATACGTGGAATCTAAAAAAGTTAATGTCGTGGAAACAGAGAGTAGAATGGTGGTTGCCGGGGGTTGGGGGTTGAGACCTAGGCAGATATTAATCAAAGGGTATAAACTTTCAGTTGTAAGATGAGTAAGTTCTGGGAATTTAATGTACAGTATGATGATTATAGGTAATAATACTTTACTGTATGCTTGACATTTGGCAAGATGGTAGATCTTAAGTGTTCTTACCACAAAAAAGAAAAAATGATAACTACGTGAGATGATGGATATGTTAATTAACTTGGTTGTGGTCAGCATTTCACAATGCATACATTTATTAAATCACCACATTGCATACTGTAAAAAAATCACATTGAATAATCTAAATATAAAAAACTTGTATTTGTCAATTATACCTCAATAAAGCTGGAAAAAAATCCAAAGTGGTATAAAAGAATGTTTCTGGAAGTTGTTAGGACACATTGTGCCCTGTTTTTATAATTTCCGTTTCCTTTGCTATTAACTGTTCTTTTTCAAACAATATTTCTTGGCATAAATGAATTTCAGCAAAAAATGACATTTTTATTCAATTATTATTGTAGAAAGTGAGCTTCACCTTCAAATCTGTTATATAGGATTGTTATTCTCTTTCTATTGCCATTCAAATTTAAGTACAATCTTGTAAATATGTGTACTTAACGGGCAATTATTTTGATTCTAAATTCTGAAAGCTAAACTTTTCTACCTCAATAAGTACTTACTTTCCGTAAGCATTATTTTTTAATAGTACAGTAGGTTTGGAAGAGAGTAACTTTTCAAATGTCAAATATCACCTCTAAGAATATAGAGAAAAGATGAGGTACTACCTGATAATGGGGTAAAGAAAGATGTAAACCAGCAAGTTGTGGGACTTGAAAAGATTATTTTTAAGGCTGGCATTTTGCATCAGTAAGATGATTGAGTACCACCCTTGTTTACAAAATCCATCTCAACCCTTTATCTTTCTATGACCATCCCGCGGCTCTGCTTCTATTCATAGCCAAGTGTAGGGACCTGAAATTGGCCACCCCAAGATATGTCTCTTTGGCATCAGGATTATTTGAGACTGATTGCTTTTGATAAACTGGGACAGGGAAAGAGGCTCTGAGGAATGGAACCTGCCCTTGGTTAGGACACTTTTACATTTGTAAGGTAAATCTCTATCTGTAAAAGGTGCCTCCCTCTCTGTACCAGGAAGAAGAAAGGAGATGACCTTCTCTCTAGAAACTCTTAATCAATACCAAAGGCAAAGACTTAAATCTGCATTTTATTGTGCTTCTCTGGTAACCTCCTGTAACTGACTTCCCTCCCCCTCCCAACGTTGGCATCTCCTTAAAGATTAAGCATCTTTCTTTAGGCTGGGAACTGATTGCGGGGCTCATCTGTGACCCCTCCCCCAGCCGGAGGCAACACACCTGCCACCCCGTGGTGTTCACTGGGACAGCAGACCTATCTGTTGTTTCCATCAAGCGCTGTGCTGACAGAGCAGCCTCGTGACTATTGTGGGAGGAACATTTCAATCACATGTGAAACACCCTGTTCGGGGGTATATAACCACTCTGTGCACTCCACTTCTGCGGTGACCTTTCTTCCTTTGGGAAGAAAGGCCCAGGGCCATGGCTCCTCATAAAGCTTTGTTTAATTTTTTCTTGTTATTCTGTCTCATGTGAATTTAATTTGTTCTCCGGCCAGACGAACCCCCATTTGGGAAGAGGAAATGTCTTCCTCCCCTACACAAGCTTCTTCAAAGAATCACTACCTAATATTCCAGTAATTCGCTTTGTGTTTATGTTGTTGTTGTTATTTATTATTACTAGCATACAGAATAATGCATTAAAATACAGACAATAGAAATAAATGCGTAGTTTAAAGAATAATTACAAAGTGAACACTTGAGCAAACAAGTGTTTCACCCTGGTTAAGAAATAGAACATTTGCCAGTATCCCCAAAGCACTACATAAAGACCACAATCACCTCCTTCAACCCTATAAGTAACCATTCTCTTGATTTTTATGCTAATTATTTAATGGTTTTACTTTTGCCTTTTTTAAAACCAGTGTGTAAATTATTTAAAATAATTTTATTTTGACATCTTTAATACAATGTCAATGTAATTGAACCATATATTTTTGTCTTCCTCTTTCCTAAATACTGTATTTTTGTTTTTTACGTATCTTTTATATGATCATAATTAATTCATTTTTTTTTGCTATAAAATGCTTAATCACTATTTACTGATTTTAGCATTGAGGGGGCCTTTTGGTTCTTTTTCAGCATTTACTCGTGCAAGGCTGCCACTCTCGTACAAGTCTCCTGGTTCACATATGCACAGATTTCCCTAGGGAATCAATCTAGCAGCAGAATTGCTAGTCATAGCAAAACGCATCTTCAACTTTTCTAATACTATCTACCTGTTTTTCCAGGGCACGATACCAGTTAAAATTCTACCAGGAGTTCTTATTCCTCTACTTCTTGACCAACATTTTGTATTGACAGACTTTCCCCACCCAGTTTAATTTGATGAGTGTTTAGCAGTATTTCTCTGTGGTTTTAATTATAATTTCTCTATTACTAATTAAGTTAAACATTATTTAATTATTTTATTTATTGGCCATTTTTACTTCCTTTTTTGTAAAGAGCCTGTTTAATTTATTTGCCCATTTTGGTAGTGGGTTTTAATTTTTGCCTTACTGATTCTTGGAAGCTCTTTATATATTCTGGATACTAAGATAATAGGTTAAATTGTTGGCAAATATCTTTTTCCACTATATGTCTATTATTTTAACTTTCTTTACAGTTTATTTTGAAAGTAGATTTTCTATGTTTTAATGTCATTCAGAGTAATCTTTTTTGTAGGGTTAGTGCTTTTTGTCTTTGTTTTAGAAGCCTCAACATATTCAGAAAACATGAAGATAGTGTATGCTATACTATTTTCTAAATCCTTTACCGTGTTGTCCTATAGTAATTCATTGAAAAATCCTGTCCTTTTACATCAATATGCAGTTCATCTTTTCTGCTTAGTTGACATTAATTTCTCATTTTGTCACTATAACGCTGTCTTCATTACTAAGCTTTATAAGACATTTCATAAGTCAAGTTCCTCCAAATCATCCCATCTTTCTTCTTCAAAATTTTCTCCTATAGTCTTGGCCTGTAAATTTTAAAATAAATATTCATAAAGTTTACAAAATCTGTAAATTTTTGTGGAGGTGGTTTTGAATCTGAGACATTTTAGAGGAAACTTGACGTCATTAAATTGTTGAATTTCAAATCACCAAACATGATGTATCTCTCCATTTTTTGGCTTTTATGAATGTATCTCAATAAAATTTTATAAATTTTTACTTATGAAACTTTCATACATTCGTTATATCTATTTCGATATGGCTTTTATTCCCATTTCTCTACTGAAACTCCCTTTCCAAGATCACCATCAGTGGCCATGAAGGAACTGTTTTCAGTCTTCATCTTACTGGACCTTCCAGCGATATTGACAGAGTTGACTACTCTTCCTGGATCCCATCTCCTCATCTTGCATGGCACAGCACCCTCTTGGTTTTCCTTCTGCCTATTTTTTTTTTTTTTTGGCTTCCTTTGCCAGATTCTCTAAGGTCTCTCCTTTATGTCTATACTGTTTAGCCAGCTAACTTTTTCCATTCCTACAACTTTATATCTCCTCTGTTAAACCAACAACATATAATTAAAAAGATGTTTTCCCCAGCCTTTTCTTATAGAGCACCTTTCTAACTGGGTCCCATATTATTGATGCATTAGAGTTATCCCAGTATTAACATGCCCCAAATTGGACCCTTGATTCTTAATTTAAATAAAGAAAAAGGTAATATTAAAAAAAAGTCTCCCCTATCTCTGTAAATTCTACCAACAAGTGAAAAATGAAAAGAGTGGTTAAAAGAAATCTTATTTCAGCCTTCTTAAAATATTTTACTGTTTCCTGTTAATTTGGAAAATAGATTATCAATATATAAATTATAAATAGTTTAGAAAATAAATCCTTGGTAGGACTGCAAGGCCTTGGTTACTTGACCTTTATATCTCTCTTTATTTGTTAACTCCTTTCTCCATTCATTCTCTCTCTTTTTTTTCATTTTCTTTAACATGTTAAGTTCTTTTCTCCACGAAAAATTTTGAACATTCTCTCAATTGTTTTCTCCTGCTGGTAAATTGCTCCCTCTCTTCTTTCTCTTTTAAAACTCACTGTTCTCAGCTTAAATTCTACTCTCTCAAAAAGACCTTCCATGAATATCCTGCTCTGCCTAAAACAGTACTAAAATCTCCATGTTATTCTTTTTCAAAATCCTGTTGTGTGCATGTATGTGTGTGTGTTTACTCTCTTTTGCGTTAGATTTTAAACTTTGTAAGAGTTTAGAGTGATTAACACATATGATCTACTTACAAATGAGCTGTGGAATAAATGAATTGATATGAGATGTAATATGGTCAGTGCTTGGCATTAAAAAAACATATCTTTGATTAATTTCTAATCTTGGTTATAACATATTCTTTTTAAAAGATTGTTAGCAGTACAGGTCCTTATGTCCAGAATCATGCCTATCAATTCCCATTATAATGCTAGGGTCATTGGTATGAAATATTGTTCTAGGCATTTAAATGCCACGAATTTTTAATTTATTAATTCATCACATAACCAAGGGAGGCAGACTTATAATGATGAACTTACATGCCCAAAATTGAAGCTCATAATAATACATCTCACCAAATCTCTTAATATATTGTATATGGAATGTGTTCACATTTTATATGGCAATTAGACCATGAAGTTAATAGGAAAAAGGTTATATCTAAAAGCATGAGTCTGGGATTTTACTCTATGATGGAGTCAAATCCAGACACGTAATTCAGTGGCTGGCCCTGGATATTACCCTGTGGGGATTGGAATTGGCCTCCCCAAGATATGTCTCTTTGGCATGATGATTATTTGAAGCTAGTTACTTTGCAGACAGAAAAGAAACTGAAAAGCAGAATTTACTTACCATTTGTAAGAGACATTTACATTGTAAAGGAACTCTCCATCTGTAAAGATCTCTCTAGAAACTCTTAATCAATGGGGAAGGCAAGTACTTAAATCTGCATTTGTTTATTGTGCTTGTCTGGTAACCTCCTGTAACTGACTTACCTCCCCCTCCCAACATTGGCATTTCCTTCAGGATTAAGCATCTTTCCTTAGGCTAGAAACTGATTGCTGTGCTCACCTGTGACCACCCAGCTCCAGACAATAGAATTGCCTCCTGCTACGCCCACCGAGATAGCAGACCCACTATCTGCTGTGTCCGTCAAGCTCTGTGCCAACAGGGCAATCTTGTGACTATTGTGGGAGGGACATTTCAATCATATGTGAAAAATCCTGTTTGGGGGTATATAACCACTCTGTGCACCCACTTCTTCAGTGCCCTTTCTTCCTTCGGGAAGAAAGGCCCCAGGCCAGGATTCCTCATAAAGCTTTAATTTTCTCTTGCTATTCTGTCTCATGTGAATTTAATTGGTTCTCTGGCCAGACGAACCCACTTTGGATAGAGGAAGTGTCTTCCTCCCCTACAACCCCATAGTAAATATTTTGACCTTGATCTACATTTTATCTTCAATTTTTTTTTTTAGATCATTGTTTTATGATTGTAGATCACTTTTGCATTGATGCTGATAATCTCAGGTTACCTACACAGCCATTTCTTTTGTGTTTAAAATTGACTAATTCCACAAAACAAAGGACAACAGTCATCATTTGCATAACACCAAAAAGATTTCCATTTAAAGTTACTACCAAATGGATTTTAAAAAAACAGGATTATGAAATATTTGGAGTAACTGAAAAATTAGGGAATAGACATACTGATACCTGGATTCAACAAAGAAATTATTTTTAGGTTGATCAGTTTTAATATGCTCAATATTAAAGTTTTCAAGTTTTACTTTTAATTTTAGTTCTATATTCTGCATTGTTTCAGGAAAGATGTAAGGATAAGTTTTAGAAGACCTTTCAGTGAAGTCCAAATTTGAATTATTTCTGTGGCCTCTGAATAGCCGCGGATATCTTATTGGGTTAAATGAGAATGCCATGTGTAAGAGTAAAATAGGTGGATTATCTGCTAGGGCCGCTGTAACAAAATACCTCAGACTGGGTGGCAAATGAAAGAAATTTATCTTCTCATAGCTCTGGAGACTGGAAGTCCAAGATCAAGGTGCTGGCAGGAATTTCTGTTGAGTTCTGTTGAAGAATTTCTTCCTGGCTTGCAGATGGCCACCTTCTCACTGGGTCCTTATATGGCATTTATTCTTGGTGGCTCTTCCTTTTTGTATTAGGACGCCAGTCCTATTGGCGTCCCTTGTGATCTTCTTTAACCTTAATTACCCCTTTAAAGATCCTATCTCCAAGTACACACATCTTGGGGTTAGGGCTTCACTGTATGGGTTTGATGGGGAACACAATTCAGTCCATAATACCGGGTATTCAAAATATTGATAAACTCATTTTTCATTATTGGTGAAAATAACAAATGACTGCAATTTGTAATAAGTAGACAAAAGGAAATTTTCTGAACTTTTCTAATGAAAACTAAAATTGACTAGGAGATACCACTATAACTAATTGAGGAGAGACAACATCTAATTGTTTCATACACAGACACACACACACCCCCTGCATACATATTTGGGAAACATAACATTTGCGATTCATATTCAATTTCCCCTACCTCAGTGTTGGGTCTAGAACTTCCCTATAGGGGAGGGTGGGTGAAGGACTCCTGGCCAAGAGCATCTGTGTGGTGAATGTGTGTGAGGATGTGTATCTGTGTCTGTATGTTTGTGCTTATTGGACAAGTAGTTTAAGCAATTCACCTGAAAGCTGGATTTTCCTGACAAGCACATGGATTTTGCTTAAATATTATGTGTGTTGGGAGTGGGAATGAGTTTGACTCAGCCTCCCAAAACACCTTAGTGCTTCTCCTCATCTAAAGAATGTAAGCTGGCCCGGTGGCGCAGCAGTTAAGTTTTCATTTTCTGCTTCTCGGTGGCCCAGGGTTCGCTGGTTTGGATCCCGGGTGTGGACATGGCACTGCTTGGCACACCATGCTGTGGTAGGCATCCCACATATAAAGTAGAGGAAGATGGGCATGGATGTTAGCTCAGGGTCAGGCTTGAGGAAGATGGGCACGGATGTTAGCTCAGGGCCAGGCTTCCTCAGCAAAAAGAGGAGGACTGGCAGTAGTTAGCTCAGGGGTGGTCTTCCTCAAAAAGAAAAAAAAAGAATATAAGCACATCAAGTACTTTTCTTGGTGTTAACAAAACTTTAAAAGATCTGTAAAGACTAGAAACTATAAAATGTTCTGAAGTATACCAGCACTAGTTGAGGGGGAAAAGAAAGAAAACTTAAACTACTTTAAAACAATGGAGATATTATGACATAAATTGCTCTATGTCTGTTTTTCTCAAGATGGAGATTGTGTGTGTGTGTGTGTGTGTGTGTGCACACTTTCAGCTCTCACGGCGCTTGTGCGGTCAATCTGTATGATCAATTTTGCGGTAGATAATTGTTCTCAAACTATTCACTTTGAACACCACAGCTGTCCTCAGGATATGACAATCAAAGCTTCTAATATTCTTACCTTCTCTGCTAAACAAAATTTTAATTTTTTACTAAATGGCCCCAGGATGTGCTATACAAGATAGGCTTGAGGTATACCTAATTAGGGTTATTGAAATTGCTACAATGCCTACTTAGGAAGCAAACACTTAATGCCAAACAGGATAATATAGATAAAAAATAGGTGATGTGAAAACAGAAAGCAATGCTTACACACACATATCCAGACACACACATACACACATACATTTTTGGGGTCTGTGTGTGGATAAGTATGATTATGTCTGGTCACTAAAACAAATGGAACTTAGATTGCTGAATCTAGGAAAGAAAACAAGAAATCCTAAAAGCAAAATAAAATCTTCCTGTGTGTGTTCTTTTTAAGTTGCGCATACCTTTCCATAAGAATCTGTATTTTTCACCCACCCCTGATCTATCATAAGAATTTTTTTCTTGAAAAGAGTACTTGCTTTTCCAGTGTTTGACAAGTCCATGTTTAACATAGCTAAAAATTGGCTTTTTTAGTTAATCTTGTCGCAAAAAATATACTTCACATTAATCTCTCTCTTCTCAAATATCTTGTATTAACCATAAAACTTAACCTTTCGTACTATCTTCCAGGTTACCTTCCTCTTTTGAAATTCTGTAAGCGTAGGGGTTCCTACTGGATAGAGCCATTTGGCGAGTTGAGAAGGGTTATTCAACATGACCTTTTAAACTGAATGAAACTCTTTTAAGTCAGAAGGTATGTTGAAGAATCCCAGATTTTTTTGTCACTAAAATGGATATAAGATCCACTTATATTAAGCACAGTATATGGCAAATAAACACTCAATACATGTTAGACAGTACTGCTTTGAAAGCATACCAAAATATTTTTCAAATTTTTCTATGCTACATATAAACGCTTTCATGATTTTCAACAAAATCTGAATCCTAAGGAATAAAGAAGGCAGAATGGATTTTTTTGTTGTTCTTTGAATTTAAAAAATAATATCAGAATATTAATTCTGACTATTTTGTGTATCAGATTGAAAAGAAACTTGTCAATGTTTTTGTTAGATTAGTAAGACTACTGGGTGGGGTGGGGGAAGAATGGGGAAAAGGAACAAGTAAAAATTAATGCAGATTTTTAATAAAACCCTGGTGTATTGCCACAGCAGTAATACAACTACATAATTTGTTTTCTTTAAGTGGCCTGAATAGTTCCATTCCCACTGTGAATAAACCATTCACCAGTGTGGTTAGAAAAGTTTATTTTAGCAATTTCCATGCTTAAGGCCTCTCACCAAACAATGATTCTTTGGTGGTGACTTTTTGGTGTGTCTAATTGTCCACAAAACTAAGTCTGAAACTGGCATTTCATGTCATTTAGAAACAAGTATTCAAAATAGAATAATAATAAAAGAATTACAAGGCTCGTCCTTTAAGAAAAATAGGGATCTTTCAAATGTCAAAGAGGTTTATATGTATATATATATATATATATATATACACAACGATATATGTCTGTATATATAGATGTGTAAATATATATTAAAATATTGTGATTAAAAACAGAATGCAAATTACCATAAAACCTACTGATTGGAAATGACATTTGCTGTCACAGATTTCTTTTTTAACAATTGCGTTTCATCAAATTTAGTTTCAACATTCTTAATGCAGGCAAAAGGCACTGACGAAACTTTTAGAATTTCTCAAATATTTTCTAAAATATTTACATATTAGTTACCATAGCCAAGAAGTATTTGCCCTGAGTACATATTTTATAGATGTGCAACATTACCAAAGAACTCTGGCTTTTGAACCTATATTTTTTTTGACTCAGACAGAAAGAAAAGAGCTTCTCATTGTGAGCCCATCTGGAAACTAGTGAACCCTTAGGACAGGCTGAGTTTTAGCTGGCCTCAGAATATTTACAAAAACTGATGACATTTCATCATTATAGCTCTCAGTGATTGAAGCCAACATATCCAATAAACGTCTATTGAACTTTGTGCTGAGGTTGTGAGCATGATGCAGAGATAATTTGCAGTAGGGTAGGAGTATTTTGTTTTGGTCATAATGAGTTTTGGGTGAAAAAATGTGTGCTTATAAAATAATAGGACTGGTTTTTATTTCTAGTCTCATAAAAACTTATAAAACTGTTTATAAAATTACAATTAAAGAGTTTTCAGTATTTTAAGCCTAGTCATCTTAATGAGGTAAGCATACATTTATCATTATTGACAACTTTGAAGAGGGCAATACGTAATTGTCATTTTTGTTACACTAATTGGAAAGTTCGCTTCAGTAACGTATAGCCACATTTGGTACATAAAGACATGTTTAAAATTTCCTGTAGCACTATCTTAAATCTTTATACCAATTCTTTATAACAACGTATTTAATATTACAGGATTCCTTATGGGAAAGGATTACTAATCATTTTCTATTGAAATGAGAGAGCAAGTCAGTCTAGTTACATGTCCCTATGATCATCGAAACATGACAGAAAATATGATTTTCTATTTTCAGCTAAATGCTTCTTCAAAAAAGGAATTTTTTTTATCAGCAACTATATTATGTTTAATTGATTCTTTTATTTTAAGAATAATGAGGTTTAATATTAGTCTTCTCAGGGGAAACAAGTGAGTAGCTTTCAAGCGAATAAGTGAATTATCTGTAAAATTGTCATTGACAAGGAACCTATATTTTTATGCATGTATGTAATGAAGAAATAAAAATGGAAATCGAAAAAGCTCTCATATAAGATTCTTTTAAAAGTCTGTGCTTGGTCATTGTCTACTCTAAGACCCTTATAATAAAATCATAAATACTTAAATTGTTTGACATTAAATTCATTTTTTCTCATTTATTTGGTGAAGTTAAGTTAGCTCTATCTATTCCACTAAACAGTGAGACTTTTCTGGAAAACAGTTGCAGGACACCCAACTCTTCTTCAACCTTCCGAACCAGAAGTCTTCTACAGTTTCTGAATGAAAGATGTATATAAATGGTATCGGCACGCATAACATTTGTTACGAAACATCATTACCATGTCCAACCTTCTAAATCAGATCAATCTTTCTCATTCCAAATTTCAGCCACATTTCATACCGCTCGTCCTGACATTCATCTTTTCCTGATTTCCTGACAGATTTGACTCTCAATAATACAGTTGATCCATTTTCTCTAAGATCTCAATTACAAATCGTCTCCTATCTTATCGAGATCCATAATATTTTAAGGCCAATTTCTCCTTTCTATCTGGTAAACTACATGTTTAGTATTTTCAAATAAGGTTATCAGTACCTGACTAGAGAAGCAGATTGATGAAAGAAAGCAAACCATCACTTTGACAAGAGAAAGCATGGAAAAAGCCTCTTTGAAATACATCATACTCAATAGCATAGATTTCTAAAGACCACATTTAGAGAAACAAAAGGAGTCAATGGAAATGACTTAATATTCTCCATGTACTTAGAAATGTTAACAGAGAGATTAGGGTTCAGAAATTTGAACTGGAATGTAATATAATATAACCAAATAATCTTAACCTTGAATGGTTAAGATTAAAAAAGAAACTGAAAAGAAAAAGTCATATAGTAGGAAAAAAAAGTAAGGTTGTATTGACTTTTAATGATGGTAACATATTCTAACCTGGACAGATCTCTTCCACAAGACACAGAAAATAAAACAACTAGTGTTTATTGAGCTTACTTAAGACATAGTTCTTAGAGCTTTTGTTACATTAATTCACTTAATAGTCATAATAGAACTATGAAGTAAGAGCTAATAGGTCCCCATTTTTATAGACGTAAAAACTGAGGGTAATAACATGGCCAAGGTCAACAAATTAGTAAATGGCAGATCCAGAATTTGAACTTGGCAATTTGGATTCAAAATAGTACTCTTAATTATTATGCTACCATATTCTCCTTTAATTGAGTGAGAAAGACAAACGTGTACCATGGGAATATCAATAAAGCACGGCAAAGCTATAGTTGAAGGAGGCAGAGTGTTTTACAGCAGCTCAGTGGAGAGATATCTACGTGTTCTCAGAACTTTTGAAATTAGGTAAACTTAAAATGAATGAAAAAATAATGCAAAAGACAGAACGGAGTAACTGGACTTAAAGTGTTCTAAAGTTCTAAAATTATTTTGAGAGCAATAAAAGCAATAAATTATATTACATTGATAACGCATATTTTATTTTACTACATATGTATTTGAATATAGTAAGTCATTACCTATGCAGTAATCTCTTGAGAATCCATTAAAAGAATACTAAAAAATAGCAAAATATTTTAACAGTCACTTCAAAAAGAGGATATCAAATGGTCAATAAATCTCTGAAGATCTATTCAACTTCCGTCGTCACCAAGGAAATGTAATTCTACTCTTAGAAACATATCCAAAAGAAATGTGTTTCTGTGTGTGTGTTTCAACAAAAAGACACTTATAAGGATAGCAAAACTCTTTGAATAGCCCAAACTGGAAATAACCCAAACGTCCATCTACGCTGGGGTGGATAAACAAACTGAGATATAATCATACAATGAATTTTTATTAAAATGAGAGTTAATAATTTATAACTACATGAGTCTCATAAACATAATGTTGAATGAAAGAAGTCAGAAACAAGGTATGCTACATAATTCCATTTATGAAAAGATCAAATAAAGTAAAAATTAGTCATTAGTGTTCGAAGTCAGGATGGGAGTTATTCTGTGAATGGAAACATAGTGATGAAAAGGAGTTTCCGCAAAGACTGGCGTCCTGTAAAGACTTTGTTTTTTGATCCGTGTGCTGACTACATGACTGTTAATTTGTGAAAAGTCATTAAGCTGTGTACTTGTGAATTGGTACTTATATGCATGTGTTTTGTGACTGTGTTATTTCAATTACACATTCCCATAAAATCAATTTCATAGATGGAGTTAGATATAGTGGAACATATTCCCCAAGTGTAGCAAAAGATGAAATGATGTTTAAAAGGATATTATTTTATTTTAGTATCAATTGGAAAGAGTCAATTTTCTATACCAGTTATATACTCATATATGTATATATCCTCAGTCCTTTATTTATATGATAGAATTTAAGAATTCATATATTAGCATTATGATTATGGGTTGGGAAAGAAAATGAAGCTCATATACCATCATGGCCATTGGTACTAAAACTTTTTGAAATTATGGATCTTTGTATACGTTTTTAGGTGCTTCATTTCAAAAATTGCATTCATCTAATTGATAGTGATAGAAGAAAACATATTTTTAGCCTTAAATATTCAAAGCAAATAGCATACCATTCCTTCAAGTTCTGGTGGTAAAATTAAAGAAATTTCAATCTCATCTTCAGCCCAATGAGTCTCATAAAAAAAGACGTTTTTCTCTAGTAACATTTACATACTTTATTTTCAGAATAAAATCTCAGGTTTCTTCCTTTTGGAAAAAATGCAATTCGATTCTTACTGTTTTAAATTGATCCTTAGCACTAATAGTGAGCATGAAAAAAAAGAAGCTGCCATTACTATATATTCACTTGCTGCATTGGAATAAGGTTTTGTAGGTAAAAAACTAAAATAAATGAGAAATAAAGAAGCTTGCTGGAGAGGCTGGCCCTGTGGCCGAGTGGTTAAGTTTATGCGCTCTACTTTGGCGGCCCAGGGTTTGCTGGTTCAGATCCTGGGCATGGACCTCCACATGGCTCATCAAGCCATGCTGTGGCAGCATCCCACATAGAAGAGCTAGAATGACGTACAACTTGGATATACAACTATGTATTAGGGCTTTGGGAAGAAAAAAAAAGAGGAAGATTGTCAACATACGTTAGCGCAGGGCCAATCTTCCTCACCAAAAAGCATACTTAATGAAAAAAGAAAATCTTCCTGGAATTGGGCATAGTTTCTAAATACTTTACGTCTATGTAGCATTCAGCACTATTTTGTAAACCACCAAGATTTTAGTTTTCCAAGAATTTTTGCTGTTGTCAGAAATTTTATGACAGTTCTTGGGAATCTAGGTGTAGGAATTTGAAAAGCTCCATTCTATTGCCTGAGAATTAAAAGATGCAGCAAGATATTGGTTAAAAGAAAGGACTGTAGTATAGCCTTATAAACTCTCTTCTTTTCCTTGCTTCTGCTCCCATGAGCTATGTTGGCCAAAATAGAGACAATACACCATCTTCTTGGTAGTATTGCCAGCCAGAAATATGAAATAAATGATATCTTATTATCGTATATTATGATTATTTTGTAAAATAATAAGTAATTAGGATCACAATCAGAGGTAAAGCAATTCTTCCAAACAGGGGAAATATATTGATAACCACAGCTGTAGTATGCAGAATAATGGCCCTCCAAAGATGCCCGTGTCCTCATCACACAGCAAGGGAAGTTAACCTTCTGGATGGAATTAAGGTTGCTAACTGCTAGATAGAGTGATTACTCTGGATTATCCAGGTGGGTCAAATGAAATCACAAAGAGTCCTTAAAACTACAAAAGAGAGGCAGAAGAAGAGGAACAGAGAAGGAAATGTGAAGACAGAAAGATTGTCGGATTGTTGTGAGGTGAGGACTTGACTGGCAGTTGCTGGCTTTGAAGATGGAGAAAGAGGGCCATCAGTCAAGGACTGAGGGTTGCTTCTAGCAGCTGGAAAAGTCAAGAAAAGAGATTCTCCCTTAGAGCCTCCAGGAGGGAAAGCAGCCCTGCCAATGCCTTGATTTTCATCCAGTGAGAACTGTGTTGGACTTCTAACCTACAGAACTATAAGATCATACATTTGTGTTGTTTCTAAGTCTGTAGTAATTTGTTACATCAGCCATAGAAAACTAATACAACTCCCATGAGCTATATTTTCCAAGCAGCAGAAGAGGTATGCTGTTCCAGTCAACTTCTCAAACCACATGCGCATGGACTGGGCACCAGAACACGTGTTCAGCAGTTTGTACAAAGCTGGGAAAGGAATCTCAAACTTATTCCAGTTTATAAAATATAAAACAAGCCTCCACCAGCACATTGGTGTTGGAAAGCAAAAGAATATTCTTCACTGTGCACTGTGGGGGGACTGGCAGAATGAAGACTGGTTCCAACCAGAGCCCCTAATGCTGTCGCTGAGGCCTAAAAAGCACCTGCTTACACATCATCTGCTTTAGTACCTCTGTCCCTGGTTATTGGGCAATGCTTCAAATAGCACATTTTGTGCCAGTGCAAAGAAGTTCCATCCACATTCCCTGCAGATCAAGCTCTAAGAGCAGAAGATTGTTGTGGACTAGCAATAACTTTGCGGTATTTTAATGAGGGATCCAAGGCAAAAGATTGAGCTGTGGAATATGGTTTGAGATGCAATTAATTCCTGCTGTTGCAAAGGTAAATGAAGACTCAAGTAAAGGAAAAAGTTAAATTGTCCCTTTGCTGCTGCCTATAATTGTGTTCTCTCAGGGTACAAATAAACAGAGGAAAAGAGTCGCTCAGAGTTGAATACATTGGAAAACTGCTCAAGTTCAGTCCTGCCAAAGTTGGCATCAGATTGAGCTGTCTCTGGTACTCAACTGCCAGCAGCCGAAATGTAAGCCACAGAGAGAGTAACTTCACATGGAGATCTTGAATCTGTAAAAATTGTTCATTCATGAATTGGCAAGAAGCAGATGGAGGAGACAGAGCACATAGAATGAAGTTCCAAGGTGAGAATAAATAATTACTGAGCTATAATTTTAATGAAAAAATGTATAGATTATTCCCAAGGTCTAAATAAAAAATACGAAAAGGAAGAAAAAGATTAGGTTCATTCACATGCAGTGTACTAATCACTTTCAAACAGAGAGTATTAATTTTGTGACTAGAAGCCAGAGCATGACATGGTCATTGGATTAATTGGATCCTTACAAAATAGATCAGATTGAGTAGACTGCCTTAGGAATTTCTTCCATCCCCTTTTGCAGTCTAACTAGCGCTGTAGGGCTAGACTGACTGTTTTAGATAAAATGTCTGAGTGGAGTCTCTGTGAATCTGAATTTTTCCAGGTTCAAAACACTGGGGAAGTGAAAGTGACATTTATGTATTTTATAACTTATTTTCGTTGTCTCTGGTTATTTCAGATTGAATGGAGTTATGGAAATATGGGACCTTCTGACATCTCATGACTGATGAACTATAGCTCTGATTTTTATGATGATTGATTTTATTTTTCAATTGTTTTGATTTCTGAAAATTTAAACACCCACTTAGCATGAGATTGATAATGGTTATTTGTCATGTGGAAAATCTGACTTAGATTTATGGAATTGCTTGACATATTTCAGACCTGCTTGTACATGTGAATCCCTACTATTTTGTTCATATATGAATGTGAAATAAAACAAGAATATCTGCTATTAGATTAGCATGAGAAAGGCAAATTCCTATTATTGGCATCACCAATTCTGGTGACAGAAAAAACTGTAGTTTATTACATTACACCTAGAAGAATGGAGAGAGAGATACATATATTTTTCCCCCTCAAAATAAGCCCTTCTAGCAATACCATATTAATTCAAGAATTACTGCTCTGAGGGGATGAACCACTATCAGATCCTCAAATAAGTTTTTAAACAGTCATTGTATGTAATAAAAAGAAGAAGAGTTCATTCTTGGTCCCAGCTGGCCAACAGGCATTTATTATCTGTAATACTTATACATGTCAGTGTGAGTTCATCAGATCTAAAAGATTTTTCACTTTCACTCGAAATAATCATAGAAATTTTGAGTTGAAACTGACCTAAGACATAACCTTGCCTAACCACCCACCTAAAGTAGAAATTATCAACGTCAGTGTCTCTGACAAGTGGTCATCCATTATATGTTTCAAATACTACAAGTGACAAGAAACTCAGTGCTCTCTGAGTCAGGTCATTTCATTGTTGAATATATCAATTTTCTAATAATATTTTTCTATATGGTGAGGAATCTGCATCCTCTTATTACATACGCATTGCTTCTTTATCTGGCCAACCATAGCTATTACCACCTTTCTCTCAACAGTCTATTACTTTTAATCCTGTCTTTGCTCTCTTGGCATGTTCTCCAGGGCCATCATGTGAGTTACTCACCATGTTTTGGATTCTCACTGATTTTTAAAAATACTCTTAAAACTTTGACTTGACAATATAATTGGGTTTGTCCAGTGTAGACTTCAGGGTGAACTATTGGCTTTCAGTTTTTGAACACTATCATTCCATTAAAGACCATGCTTTGTTATTATTTAAATGATCTTATTTTCTTGAGCTTCAAAACAGACTTTTGGTTTATTTCATTTTATTCTGTCTGAATTATTATTCAGCTAGACTGCCCCAACTTTTGAACCCTCATCACACACACACACACACACACACACATTATTTGCCATTAATTTTTTAAATACGAAAGCAACAGCTCACATTTCCCTGATGCGAGGGAATAGTATGACAATGTTTTTATTATCTCATGCAGTGTGATGCTGGTTATTCCTCTATCACAGTCTAATCTTTTCAAGCCTGGCTTCTTGGTCTTAATCCAAATCATTCATTTAAAAAAAAACAAACAAACAGGGGGCTGGTCCAGTGGCACAATGGTTAAGTTTGCACTTTATGCTTTCATGGCCCAGGGTTCACAGGTTTGGATCCCGGGTGCAGGTTTTGCACCGCTCATCAAACCATGCTGTGGTGGAATCCCATATAAAAAAGATGAAGATTGGCAAGAGATGTTAGCTCAGCAACAATCTTCCACACAAAAAATAAAAGCAGGAAAAGTTTGACAAGAATGAGGTCAAAGACTGGTCTTTGTGGCATGTTATGAGAAATCTCTTTCTATTAATCATTGTCCTCAATGTAGACTTTCTTTGATATGATTTACAAGTTCTTTTTATACTTGAATAAAAATTTTCTGAAACAACACATAATGTCAGTAAAATTTCTGGGGATTTTCTCATTATACATATTCTGACTTGAATTTCAATTCCCTTTAACACATGTTTCTTTCACCCATTTTGGTTTGAAGAACATTCTATGCCCCGTTATACATCAGCATTATACTAGCTATTCTTACAATTTAGGGATATTATACTGCATTGTCTCTTAGCATTTGGGGTAATTATCAACTTATCCTCAACTCTAGACTTCCTGCACCTATTATATTTGGTTAGCACCATTTTTTAATTCATCTTTGGAGATGGACACCTTTTCCACCTTTTGTACATAGTGTCAAATATTAGCTTTCTGCTAGACATATTTTTTTCATCCTAGGTAAAAACTTAGAAATCTTTAGCAATGGGGAAGTTATAAAAAGTGAGTGAGTGACTCTCTGTGGTCATTTATATTTTTTAGATTCAGTCTTCCTTCTTGAGGTATAGTTCTCTCAGAATGTCTCATCAAAGACCTTCTTTTCCTTGATGATACTGAAAAGTATATTCCTAATATTTAAGGTACAAATATTGGTCCCAAAGTTATTTCCTTCCACTATTATCATCTAATTGTGAGTTGTCAACTCCTCTTAAAACTCCCAATTTCTTCTTTTCTGTGGCTCAGAAGTAAATCCACAGTAGCAGTTGTTATTGCTTCTAATGGTTTCAGAGAAATAAAGTTTCAATAGATGAGAATTTGGCAGATGTTGCATTGAGGAGGCTTCTTCTTCCACAAATGCCTCCATATTTACCCACTGTTGTTGCCTCATTATTAATTTTGTATTTCAGAAGTTCACGAATACTATCGACCATCTCAAATAACCAGTTAATGCATACTACCATAATGGTGTTGCTTACTGACTCCTTTATTTGGCAAACTCACCCATGGGTTTATACTCTCAGTTTTCTAGATGTTTATTCAGGTGTATGTGTTTCTTTTGTCCAATCCTTCTATTAAGTCTGTTTGTGCTTAATGACACACATTTCTTTTTGGAAATAATATAATCAAGAAACCAATTTTACTATATAGGGTAACAAATAAGGTCAATTAAAAGTTTAAACAAACAGAAATGAGGACAAGGCCCAACAGACTGATCAATGACTTCACAGCTTCTTGTATTTAGCATTTTCAAGTGACGGAGTGTCTTGATTCTATAGAATTTGTTCCCTAGGTGGCATTTGTCCCTTTATTAAAAGTACAACTTCTTAAAGTAGATTTTTGACAAGAAAAGACTCTATATACATAATATTTGATTCTTGCTATAGTCTGGAGAATACTGAGATACAAATATCACTACTACTGCCTTCATAAGTCCTAAAACCTACCCAGATATACATGCAAACAAAGCAAGCCAGTGTAAGTGTAGTTGAATCCATGTGTAGGAAGCACAGTGTTATAAGAGCTCTGAGGAAGGAATATCCTATTTGGACGTTATAAACAAGGATTGTTTTGTCTAGGTGTCATGGGCCAAATTGTGTCCTCCCCAAATTTGCACATTGAAGCCGTAATCCCCAGTGTGACTGTACTTTGAAAGAGTGCATTGAAGGAGGTAATTAAGGTTAAATAAGGTCATAAGGGTGGGGCCCTAATTAAACAGGACTGGTGTTTTTATAGAAAGAAGAGGAGACACCAGACAACCCTCTCTGCACACACAGAGGAAAGGCCATGTGAGGACACAGCAATAAGGTGGCCATTTGCAAGCCAGGAAGAAAGTTCTCACCAGAAACCAGCCCTTCTGGCAACTTGATCTTGGACGTCCAGCCTCTAGAACTGTGAGAAATAAATTTCTGTTGTTTAATTAATTAATTGGTGTGTATATGACTTGATTTTCTCTTCTCATATAGAATGATTTAAATTGATGGGTAGACTTGCTTGTTTTCAGGTTTAGGTTAAGTTGAAAGTACACTTTGTACTCATAAAGACCTGAATAAACTGAGGCGTGTCATAATTTCATGACAAATCTTGGTGTTGTGCTGTAATACCAAATACTCCTCTCCCAAAGTGGCTACAACTATTTTCTCTTTAATATTTTATATTACTAAAAAGCTTGACAATTTAAGACTTTGTTAGAAATTTAACCCCAGAGAGGGAAATAGTGAGAAGTCAGGAATTTTGTGCAAAAAAATTTTGAAAATTAAAGAAAAATATTTAAGAAAAAGCTATGAGATTTATCTTACTTTAAGATCCGGAAGACTGAATAGTTAGAGCCTTCTCATTCTTGGGGGCCAAATTGGGTTGCAAAATTAAACTCCTATTAATATTATGGCAGAATATAGTAAAAAAACTTGAGACCTCCTCCATAGAAACAGAACCTTGAATAAAACATGGTGGGAGGAAAGCTGTGTTTATAATAATATTAATGTGACAAAATTTTTCTTTCCCTTAATTATATTTTATATATAATGATGAACATAAAGGAGGAAAATATATGTTAATAGGAAACAATTTTGATAAGGAAGGAATTTTCCAGTGACTATACCTGTCACAGTTAAAAATGCAACATGGCAATATTCATGGCAATAGCTCAATAAGATTTTGCGCCCCTGCAGATCTTCCATCACCAGATATTCCAGCAAATATAACTGATGAGCAGCACCATCCCCACCTCATCGCACCACCTGCCTGTGTTGACTTCTGGCACTGTGTTTGACTATGGCACCCTTGGTGACAGTGCACCTCTCTGCCACACAAGTCAAATAGAACTCCTAGTCTTCATTCAAATTAAGCTAGTCTTGACACTATTTCATTTAGAAACCACTTATGATTTTCATGCCTGTTATGTAACATGCACGTGAGCCAATGTATTCATCACAATATATACAAATCAGAATTGAACTGGCGAAAAATGGCATCGAAGAACTAAGAATGGCACACATGAGTGACAGGAGTTTATGAATTCTACCAGTTGGATCAATATGTGACATACGCTGAGGTTTGCAGTACAGTGTTGTTTTCTCTGTGACACTTAAAGATGTCCTGGTTCAAGTATACCCTTTAGAAATATATTATCTTGCCAAGAACCTAAATGCAAAGCAAATACTAAAAACAAAACAAAACCCTGGGTTAGCAAAGGAAATTTGCTGAGGGTATTATTATTATTATTATTTATGTCAGGTATCTTTTTTTGTGGCTGTTTTAAAGATGAAGCCTTGTACTGAGGGAATAGTGAGTATATTTTTTAATTTAAAACTTGTTATAATCCATGCATATATCAAAAAGTGAAAACAGGGTTAACCTCTACCTATTTGCCTCTCCAGAGAAGGTTACAAAACTGATAAAACAAAAGTTTGTCAGGGAATTGAAGAAAGTGAATAGTGTAAATTCATTCAACCCCAAAACTAACATTATAAAGCAGTCTTACAGTGGGTAAGAAAGGTACAAAAACAAAATAAAAGAAGAATCAGAACCTTAGTCTGGACAATAGATAAAGTAATAAATATTACATAGACTGTATCTCAATTTTGGCTTCATGAGGTATAAAATGCCTGAGTCAGAGGGCAGTGACTTACTTCCCCAAACCACAAACAGCTGAGAAAACACTATTTAAAAGCAAGAGTGAAAAATTGCTACGAGAATGCTAAGCAACAAGAGAGGACACTGGTTCCCCTTCCTATCAATGACGACAGGTCTCTGGCAGGAGAGAAAAGTGGATTATGACGTCTGGCAATCGTACTCTTTACATGTGAGCTTGGGCTTTTCTCCACTTTCCTACTCTGCCTCAAGCTCTAATTCTTTTTCTAGCCCTCTTTTGTTCTTCCTTTTCTTCATCCCTCATTTAATCCTTTTCTTTCCTTTTTCTCATCCATATTATTCTAAGTTCCTGCTAAGACCTCTTCCAAGCCTTGAAAATATGTAGATGAATTAAACTACTAAAGACCTCTGATCCTAGTGGAAATGAAAGAAAGGGTAGTAGGAGGGGCATCACTCATTTATGGAGAATCTTCCTTGCATCTTTTATTTTATTTCATCATCACAATAGATAGTCATTGTATTTGACTAGGACTCATAGTTTTTAGAATGTTTTCAAAGGATTGGAAATAAGTAAGAAGACTATCTTTGAAATCAGAAAATAAAGAAATCAGCAACTTTAATAGCATGCAGATATTATTATTGAGTTATTGAAGACAGACACCCAGTGAATTTTAGGTATGTCTGTTGGGGGTAAGGGAGGATTGAGAAGTCACAAAAGGCTTGGTGGAGATGAAATGAATTTAGATTTGAACAACAGTAGATTAAAGTGATGTATAATACAGGAAATGGCGATCTAGGCAAAACAAACAGCATTTGCAAAGGTGCAGTGCTATGGGAAAACATGGGATAATTGGTGAACCATAATTTATGAAGTGTAACTGCATCATAGGATACGTGGTAGCAGTGGTAGGCACGGAATTTGAAATGAAATCAGGCACAAGATGAAGAAAGATCTGGTAAGACGTGGCACTAAAGTCAAGCTTTATCCTGAAGGCAGTGGTAATCCACATAGAGATTTTTAGCACAATCAGATTCACTTCTAAAATTTACTGAGAAATAAGGAGAAATGGAGAAAAATAGCTTAGGAGGGAAATGATGATAAGTGCTCAAGTAGTGGTAGTGGAAATGGTGGCAGCACTTTGAAAGATATTCTGGAGTAACTAATTTTGTGCCCAGCACAGCCCCTGTTACAGCAATAAATAGACAGATGGCACTTACAAAACCTTCATGCTTGGTGATTGGTTTCTATATTTAGCTTTTCTTTATAATGAGTAAGAGAGAATAGTTGGCATCTGAATATGGGTGCAGTACATTGACTTTAGAATAACACAAATTTTCAAAGATTCTACTAATAATGCAAAACAGACTAATGCATCACCTGAATGTCTTGCTGATTGCGTGTGCACCACACTTTCCCTCATGTTCCATGTACTTCCCATGAGAATCATAGTCTTCCTACTGCACAGAAAAGACAGTCCTGCAAAGTAGATTTTAAGGGCATTAATTGTATTTTCTTTATGCAATAACTCTGTTACAAAACCATGTTTTTCAAGATTAATCATATTTCATTGAGGCAAATATGAAGTAAAAAATAGTTATAGTTCATTTTCTAGGAAACGTCACTTTTGAATTTTGTTGTCATTTAAGAATAAAGTTGTATGAAAATTAATCTGTTTAACATCCTTAAAAATACATCCCACAACCAAACACCACTCCCTATTTCTCTTTTGGTTGTATGGAAGTTCTCAGTTATTAAAAGAAATCTCTGTGTACATTAATACCAATTCTATCAGCAGTTATGTGAAATTTTTCAGCTCCTGAAAGAGATCCTGACCAAAGTCTGGTTGTTGTTATAGCATTGTATCAATATGCTTGCTCACATTGCAACGTAAAGTAGAGATTTGGAGGTGCTTTTGTTTAAGAAGATGTTTCATCCTACTCATTTGTTTTCTTTACTCTTTAGTATCAGAGTTTCCTAAGTACAAAACATTGTGGATTTTTTTTTGCATCATTGTACATCTGTATGTTGTTTTCATTAGTTTCCCCCAAGTGTTTTCTTTAATATCCTTCAAATATGATTTTTAAAGAAAGTGTCTGTGCTCTCCTAAGCCTTTCAGTCTTTGACCTACCTTCTAAAATGCATTTTCTCATTTCATTTCTTTATGCTATAAACATGCTCAAAACAACCTATCTGTTGTTCTTGTAGTATTTGAATCATTGTCTTTTTTTTTTTGACACACACTTTTAATTTTAAGTCCTTATGTTTTCTTTCAATATGGTTGCATCACTTGCCTGTCGCAGTTTTGGAATACAGGATACAACAGTTCTCTGTATTCCATTTTCATCTATACTTCAGGCCAAGTGTGTTCATAATACAGCACATTTCTCTTCCTTTAAAACAAATAGCCAGACCTGTAAAACAGGCCTTATTCTTGTCCTCCAACACCAGGGTTATTGCAGTCTTCTATTCTAAGTTTTTGAAGAACAGCTGAGAAATAGTGAGCCCAGGTATAAAGGTCATGTAGCACAGTGTACACACGTGCTCAATACTGTGTGCTTCTTGAGTTATATAGTATAGAAAGGCAGGGGCTGGGAGGAAGTGTGACTGAAATCTATACAGCATGAGCAGTGTGGAGAGGCAAAAATGCAGCTTTTCCTTCTTTGCTTTTCTGTCAATGTATAAACTTAGTGAGACAGAAAAATAACCATGTGCTTCATTACGGTAATCAATAGGAATTTTTGTTGAAAATCTATTATGTGCAGAGCACTGTTCCAGATCCTTGGGGATGTAAAGAGTTATAAAACACAGATCCTGCTTTTAAGTGTCTTTAATTTAGATGAAGAGTTAATACTTATATGATACATAAAACATACTTTTTGGATCCAGAAAAGAAGGAGGGAGAATATTTCTCTTACTATGAAAACCAGATTAATTGGAAGTTAAACTTTCTGATGTATTCCCATGATGTTTTCACTTTTCTTTGCTCTGTCCTATTTCCAACTCTTCTTTAGGGAAAACTTTCAGGCTTAGCCATGCCCAGAGTGGTCTGTTATGTTGTAATGAAGGGGAGAGGAATTTCCCTAAGTACACACACACACACACACACACACACACACACACACACACACAAGTACAGCTACAATATCTTTAAATAAATGTAGAGTAACTAATTCTCTCTGATCAGCAGGTATAGTTCAATGGAGACAAATAAACTAAAAACAATTCTATGAAACAGAATAAATAGCATTAAAACAGTTCTATTTACATGAGCATAGCACAAGTTGACATTGTCTATCTCTATATAAACATTCTGAAATAAATGTTAAATGAATCATAAAATACAATTCAAGTTATGTCTTCACACTAAATTCATTAAGCATTATTAAAGAGAGTTTAATGTAAAAAGGTGAACTATAAAATAAATTAAAATGGTAAATATTTAGAGTATCACTAAAAATTTAAAATGCTCAAACTGAAAAATATATGTGATAACTATGCTGATCTTCATATTTGCAATATTCACAAATCAATAAATAAAATGATCATGTTATGTTAAATGAAAGAATCAAGAATTCAACTCTGTAGTAAGATCTAACTGTTTATGTTAGGTTATTTTCTCTCTAACTATCTAATTACCTGTATCTATCATTTAGCCAGCTATCCATCCATATACGGCTTTATGGTAATTTCAGGACAAGTATAAATTTGTGTAGTTTTTATTTTTTCCTCTGGCTTTTTTCTGTGTTTTTGAAACTTTCTGTAAAAATTAGATATCGGTATTATTATAATAATCAGAAAAAGAGTGTCAGTCTTGTGTGTAAATTTCCCTAGCCTTCTAGAATGCTACTTGTGCCAAAATATTTCAAGAGACTGAGAATGGAGTAATGCTCTGAGAGTCTTTTATTTACTTTTATAACTCCATCCTGAGGAATCAGAGACATAATTAAAGGTTATTCACACAAGTAAATTAATACCAGCATTACTTATAAACATTTGGAAAGAATCTAATTGCAAACAATTGGAAAATGCTTAAATATTATTGAAATAATCATGAGATGGAATATGCAACCAGTTAAATCACACTGGGAATTAATATTTAATGATTTGGAGCATGTTGATAATATAACATAAGAATAAATACATACAAACACTTTTTACAATATAATATCAATATCAGCTCATACACAGACCTACATTAAGGCCCACATGGATTTTATACGTTCATAGAATAGTACCAAAAGGAAATACATTAATATAGCAGTTCTTCCAGAGGTATTTTTATTTTCTTTATGCTTTTTTATATTTTAAAATATTCCACGCTGAAAAAATATTGCTATTATAATCAGAGAAAAGGATAAACGGTGCAAAAATTTAGGCTAGGTATCAATCTCTTGATTAGGTTTAATAAAATGGATACAAGAAAAGTGATGGAGCATTTTCTCATTGGGCCTGACATGTAATTATGGAAGTAAGACAGAAGAAATAGGAAAGTGGAAATGTAGTTAGTTCCCTCTGGGTGTACGAATTTCTTAACTACAAGAAAACACACACTAAGAAGGCTTCTGTGGTTAGAAGATAGATTCATAATTTAGGAATGAGGATGTTGGAAGCTACTCAGAAGTCATTTGACTTCCAGCAGGACTAGATGAGCACTGGTATTGTATTGTCTTGTGGCTGAAACAATAGCCTGGAGGAAGTTATCCCGAGTAATTTCCATGTGCTGTGTTTATGTTATGGCCTGCCGGAGAGTTTTTCTGTAAGTACTGTCATGAGTCTTGAGTGCCAGCAGGCTCCCTGGCCTGATACTTGTTCCAAGACGCCAGATTCACAGATTAGACACACAGGGTACATATCGAATTTTGATGAGCATCTCACTAATTAGCTAGCTCAACCTTATGTAACTACCAAGGGGTTCGGGAAAGAAAGAAAATAACCTCTGCTTGTTTCCCTAAATACCCAAAAGAACTTATGCTGCTGTATTCTTAAATAATTTCCAGGTTTTTATGGTATAATTTTGAGATTTTACTAAAGTAAGTGGCCAAAAAGGACAGGAAGCAAGGATCAGTATATTTTTTTCCACTCGTCCCAAGAAACAAAAGAGATTCAATCTGGTTCTAGTAATACAGCATACTTGAGTGAGAAATTGCTATGTATTTCCAATAGTCCTTGACTTAAAATGTTAAAAAAAAAATTGAGATAAAATTTATTTTTTTTCCTAGCTGTGTGACATTATCAAGCTATTTAACCTCTCAATTTCAGTTTCCTTTTCTGTAAAACAAGGGTATTTACTTTATAAGGTTGGCGTGGGCTTTAAATTAATTTATTGTTTTGGATGTGCAATGCAAAGCATCAAATCAGTATAACACTGTTAATTCTCCATTGCCCTTTCTTTTTTCTTATGACCTATGGTCAGCGAGAGTATGGAATTTCGTGTCAAGTGCATATGTGTTTAATTCCAAGATCAGCTACTTGTTAACTGGCCATTTTTAAGCCTGGGTTTCAATGTTTTCGCATATAAAATGGGATAATATTATCAATATAAACCATCAGATGGTTGAAAGTATTGAATAGAGTATGGGGAACATTTTATTCTCCATCATTTAATTTGCATGTAATTATCACAACTGTCCCTAAAACATATGTGTTAGCAGAGACAGTAAATAAATTTCACATGTTCACACAGGTGGTAAAAGGTAAAAGGTAGTATTCAGCTCCAAATCTTTCTGACATCAAAGTTTCTTCCCACTTTTTCAAGCTTCCACCTTATGGTTGAGGTACCTGGAAGCCACGCCAACCTGTGTTTCTAGGTATCTTCATTGCACTTGGTAAGTTTCTCTGGACTTCTGTGTCCTCATCTGTAAAATAAGAAGCCACATTAAGTGCATTTGTGCAATCTGGATTCGTTTGAGTTTATGGGTTCCTCCAAGCTTCGCAGGAAGAACTTTGAAGGGAACTGAGGCAACCTGAAGTGTTCTACTTCTGCTACTTCAAAAAGAGCAGCTTTTCTGTTATCTCCTTTATTTTCTTATTTACATGCTTAAGATTTTGTTTGTACAAAAGACATCGTTGTTAAAAAGAAAAACAAAAAGCTTGGGGGCTGGCCTAGTGGCGTAGTGCTTAAGTTCCCTTGCTGTGCTTTGTGGCCCAGGGTTCACCAGTTCGGGTCCTGCGTGCTGACCTAGCACTGCTTGTCAAGCCTTGCTGAGGCGGCGTCCCACACAGAAGAACTAGAAGGACATACAACTAGTATATGTAATTATGTACTGGGGCTTGTGGGAGAAAAAAAAAAGAGGAAAATTAGTAACATATGCTAGCTCAGAGCCAATCTTCCTCACCAAAGAAAAGTATAACTTAAAAAAAGCATGAAAATCACTCAGGTGTTCTCTAAGGATCTATTCATTCTAAAATATTTAATTCTAACTAAATATATCACAGGGCCATGGAAGTCAGAAAGTCAGAATAAATGACAGATTAAGTAACCAAATGACTGTTTAACCCCCGAAATGTTTACCTAGAACATATGTGGAATATGAGTGGATGCATGAAGCAAATTTTGGGACAATTGCTTTCACTGCTATTTATGATAAAAAGTAAGTACTTGGATCAAATAAGCAAAAATGAAGAAGATTAAACTATTTGAGTATGTCTAAGCGATTGGTAGATAGCTTTCAAGAAAGTGTATTGATAAAGGTATTATCAACCAGAAGAAAGGTTGGAATCAACAAATTAAACAGCAGATGGTCCAGGAGCACCTATGAACCAAGAGAAGTGGAATGACGCATTAAGAGATGTAATCAAATCACAAAAGTCACTGATAAAATCGGTCCTGATCATTCATGGCCTATTGACTGATACAGTCAGAAGGAGCAAGAATGCATTTCTCAGGACTTTGGGGGTTAGAGCTAGAACTGGAAGGCTGTAAGCAAGGATATGGGTGCTTCATCACATCTTCTGGTTCATTCAGTGATTCACTCAATATACATTTACTAAGGATGATATAAGAAATGAATAAGTGATAGAAAATTTATTGAATAGTCAAATTAACTTTCTGGGACTATTATTTATATCATCAAAATAATGAGTTCTCAGGAAAGGACAGAATTCATCTAAAATAAATTAAAGATTATGTTTGAGGAAAGATTCAATAATGTAATGAGAGAAATTTAACGTAACATTAGTGTGTAGCAGAGACAGTGCCTAGTAAATCAATAAAACCAGATGCCATGGAGAAGAACCTATGTTGTTCTGTGATTCTGTCCATCTCCACTGCTGCTACCCTAGGTGTAGTCTTTCCCTTGGAGTTCTAAAAGTGTCCTTCTAACTGGTCTCCGTGTTTCTATCGATCCCTGACTATTCCTTGCCCACAAAGCAACCAGAATGCTCTTTTTAAAATCAAATAGACGATGTTTTGCCCCTACCATAAGCCTCCAGTGGCATACTATACTACAAAGCTCCTCGACATATAGACCCGGCTCTCTCTAGCCTCATCATGTGCCGCTGTCGCTCTCCATCAGTACTGACCCTTGGACTTTTGTCTATTTCTCAATCACCTTAAGTCAATCCAACCTTAAGGCTTTTGTACCAGCTACTCCAGCTGAGTCGAATTCTCCTTCCTGTGATCTTTCTATAGAGAACTTTTTCTAACCTAAGCATACATATAATTTTCTCTGAATGTTGCTGACCATCCAATCTGAACTAGCTCCTCAGACACTTCCTATTTCAGCACTCTAGCTTTCTACTGGATCTGTGAAATTACAAAATTTATATCTCTTATTTAATCACCATCTCCTGTATGTCTAGTTGTTACCTGGTACATAATAGGTACTCGATATATATATTTATTGGTTGAAATGTGTAAATAAATACATACCTTACAAAAAAACCCAATTGTGGCGGTTATTTCCAGTCCAAACTAACAGAGAAGAGTGTCAGAAACAGTACCTATGGCTTAAAACTACTGTTAGAGTTGCTTGGACTATGTGAACTAAACAATGCCCATCTAGAATTTTCACCTAAACAATGTCTTCTCACAATTTTTACCAAGACTTGCCAAGATAGTGCTTTGTCTGAGAAACATCAATGAAAGAGAACATTTCACATTAGAAAGAGTCCTAAGGAGGTAAGGAGGGAGATGAAAAGTAATGCATATTCATATTGTATACGTTCCATTTAATCATCAAAACAACTCTGGGATGTTTTTAAATATTTTTATCCCTGTTAATCAGATACAAGAACTGTGACCCAAAGAAAACAAGGGGCAAGCCTATCATACAGGGATTATTCAGTTCGTGTTCCTCTAATTCAAAATGGCTTTCCATCAAACCAGGTTAGCAACATCTTCGAAAATTCATTTTAAAAGCAACAAACTTCTTCCTTCAAACCAAGATCTTATATGGAAGCCCAATACATAAAAGAGGAAGCAAGTAAAACTTTTCATTTCTTTGTCTTTTGTGGAGAGCTGAATTTCCCCTTCTGAGTGGCTCACATGTTTCTTTTGTATATTTTCATATCTTCATGCAGGTTCAGTCAAATCTTAAAAGCTTAGACGTCAGTCTGTCTTCTGAAAGTCACTGTGCCTACATGTATGTTTCTAAGTTGATCTCATTGGCTTCTCCCAATTATATTTAGAGGAAGAGCATAGGGACAAGGATATAGTTGAGAAGGGATTTGTTTTAAAGCTGTATTTGCTCTGTTTTACTTGGATTATATGTTCATGTGGAATACTTTTAAGTCAGCTGATGGAAGTGGTGCTATATGACTACTGATTAATTTTATAGTTAATTTCCAGTTAACATTACAATTTTTTTTTTTTTTGAGGAAGATTAGCCTTGAGCTAACATCCACCACCAATCCTACTCTTTTTGCTGAAGAAAATTGATTCTGAGCTGACATCTGTCCCATCTTCCTCTGTTTTACATGTGGGATCCCTGCCACAGTGTGGCTTGATAAGTGGTGTGTCGGTCTGCACCTCGGATCTGAACTGGCAAACCCTGGGCTACTGAAGTGGAGCATGTGAACTTAACTGCTATGCCGCTGGGCCAACCAGCAGTTAACATTATAATTTTAAAGTTATTACAAACTCCAAATACTGATCAGTTACGTAGATTGAGAGATACATATATATGTACATACATACATACATATATGAATATGTACATGCACTAATAGTCCATTCTCCTTTCTCCAATATACGTTCCCCAATAATTACCATAATTTTCATTTCCTTTAAATTCCCAGTTACTGACTCAAATAGAAAATTGAAGAATGAGGAACGTTTATCTCCTGTAACAACTAAGAGGAATGCTGGCTGAAGAATGCCACCTGACATGGGCAGCTCACATGTGATATACAGAATTAGGGTATAGTTACCCCTTTTATGCCCTGACTGGGGAAATTAACACATTGGCCCCAGCAGTGACATGCAAGGATGTGCTGGTGGTAGAATGACAGCTCATTTGAAGGGTCAGGTGCCAGGCTGAGTTGAATGTTCCCACCATTATGGCACTAAGTTTAGCTTATTCGCAGCTTTCCTCCTCTCTGTTCACAGGCCTTCCAGGCCTCATAAGTTTCAGGCCGTTTGCTACTCCTGGCGTGCTATTTCAGGCCTGGCTTAGGCATCCTTCATGTCATAGGCAGAAATCTCAAAGATGGTCATTTTCCTTGCCTTTACCCAGGCTTTATATTTTTCCCAATTAAACCTTCCAAATCCCCTAAATTATCTGATTATTACCCTTTCCCCAACAAACAGCCACCTGTATAACTTTCTAATAACAGCACAAGCATCAAAGAAGCTAACACTTGTCTCTTCCATCTTGAGGATAACTTATCTTTCAACTGTGACCAAGGGCAATTTCTGGCTCCTCTCTCACTTGAATATTGGGTAAAACATACTTTCTGGAGAGATATCACACTGCCCTTTTCCTTTAATAAATTTTTTGTAGTGCCTATAAAATTAATTGTATGCTAAGTCCCACCCCATGCCTAAATTCCTTCCTCGGGAGCTGGACAGGGACGCCATCGTTCATCCAGAGCTTCACGGTCCTGCTCTAAGGATAGGTCACCGAATACTCACCCCACACACAGAACAGCATTTCATTATGTCAGTGCCATTTTCTCCTGGGCGCTCTAGAATACATGGAAGTGAGATTCATGCCCAGCAATTTTTTCTTCCCCGCTGTTGATAGGACTATAAATTGGTGCTGTTAATCCTTACACTTAGACTTTTTTTCACAGTCCTTCCAATTATAAATTATAAAAGTAGTGATCATCCTTATACCCTAGTCATTTTTTATTTCATTATGTTATACTATACTATTTTACTTTAAAAATATTTTTAATATTTTATTATGCTATACTATACTATTTTACCTTTACTTTTTTGTCTATTTTCTCTCATGAATTGTATTTGAAAGCCATCGAGAGAAGGAACTTTTTCTTACGAGAACATTCTACATTATTTCCCAAACACTGAATATTTCCTAGCCCATAGTGTTTCCTCAGAGATTAAAAAAATTAATGCAGTGTTTATGGCTTGGAGCAGTGTATATTGATGTTTGTGCAACAGTGAATGGTAACAGCAGCTGACTAGACAGAAACTTGTCTTTAACTGAGAAAAAGTTCTAAGCATGTCACTTTCCTCACTCAATACAGGGCAGTGATCACTTGGCCATTGTGATTCCAAAAAAACTGTAAGAATTCAAGACTGCATTGTAATAGGTGGTGGTGATATAAGCATGTAGCAAAAAATGGTTTCTGTTGGTTGCATTGACCCTCCTTTCCGGGAAAGACAGTGTAGTTTTCATTGTTTACCTATTCTTCAGTTGAGTGGGTACTTTATGTGTTCCCAAGATTTGGCTAATGCACAATCATCCAGCGATCAGAGCAAAACCATATCTGGCTAAAGCTTGGGAATGCATGCCTGGGTGTTTTGGAGAGATAGGAGATAATAGCCACTACTTACCAAATGCTTCCTCTGCCCAGCACTGGGAGATTTTTGGTCTTGAAACTGAGGCTGAAGGAAGTTAAGTGCCATATCCAAAGTAGCACAACTGAGACCAGGTGAGCTCCCAATAGAATAATTAAAAGCTACACTTCAAATTCACTGTATTTTTTCCATAAATGTAAATATCTATATGTATTAATTTTAGACATTTCTGTTAATATTAACATGATATGTAAATAACTTTTGTGAACTCTATACTACCAAGAGATCAATACTATGTATTTCCCCACATTTAATTTGTTTTCCAACTAAAAATTTCCTTGGCTGATTCTTCACTACTTTAGTGTTTAAGTATTCTTTACTAGGGTCGAGGGAACCCTTGTCATCTTAATCACGTTGCCTCAAGACTGAGAAAAGGGTCTAGATAAGTATCAGATTGCATAAGTAGAGAGCAATAGTTGATAAATCACACAGGTCAATCATACTTTTATCTAAAGAAGCAGTTAACCCTCTGTTTAGAGAGTACCATGCTGTTTTAAGTAATGAATAAACATTATTAAATCATAGGGCATGCAAAGATTATAATCAACAATATAAAAAATATTCAAAAGCAAATTGGTCAAAGAAATACTTCACTTTAATACTGAATTTTGTTTCACTGTTTTTCATTGGAATCCTCTTTCCAAACCACTACAGGATGCAAACCAAGATATCTATTTTAAAACTTATATGTTGTATTTTGCTCATTCAAATATGTGTCTTCTGTAATTATTGCATAGTAATTATACCACAATCTTAACAGCAAAAATTCAGTACTGGGAGGAATTATAAGTAGAAAGAGTGAAATTGTCTAAAAGAGGGTTCTTCTCAGAGTACACTAAGTTGTTCTCAAGGTAGATTTCAGCCTGTGATACACTATTTCTAGCCGGTGTCATTGAATGATTCAGTCAATGAATCTAGTATATAGGCAGACAAATTTAGATTGGTGTTTCCCAAAGTTCTTTGACCATGAATCAGCTTTAATATTCTAGTAGTTTGAGACAATACCAGAAGTTTGTCATATGTAACATATACTAGGATTAAAAAGGTGCCAAAATATGGCTCTGTAAATAAATTAACTGCCAAAATTATAAAAATATGGTCATAAAAATATTTTTACTATATAAGAAATAGACAAATCAGAGAACTACATCATCTCATTTTATTAAATAGTATATATATATTATCACCTAGTAAAATTTAACAAATTTACATTGAAATTACATAATAAGATATATGATACCATTAACTAGATCAGAGGTCAGCAAACATTTTCTGTAAAGCGCCAGATAGTAAATATATTGGCCTTTGTGAGCTACACAGTCTCTATCATAACTAATCAACTCTGCCATTGTAAGGCAAAAGTAGCCATACATAACATGTAAGCAAACGTGTATAGCTGTGTTCCAATAAAATTGTATTTACAAAAGAAGAAACAGGCCCTATTTGGTTCAAGAACTGTAGTTTGCCAACTTATGGACCTAGATTATTAACTCAGTTGTAGACAGTGCAATGGTTAGGTAGCATACAGTGCCCATACATCAATGCAAGGAAATAACCAGAGCAATTGTTCAATAAGGAACCAATGGCGCATTCTTTGATATGGTGTATCTTTTTCTTAAAGGCAGATTAAATGCAGAAAAGTTAGAAGAATGCTATAGGTATACGTGATATTTTACCTGTGACTTAAAATACATTTTAGCTAAAAATTTATAGTTATTATAGAGCAATTTACTTTTTTCCTTCCTTCTTTTCTTCCCCTTTTTCCCTCCTTCCTTCCTTTCTTCCCTCCCTCTTTCCTTCTTTCTTTCCTTTTCTTTGCATTTATTTTACTTTACTTTTAGTTTTTCTTTATTTTTCACAAACCTTTTATTAACATCTTGCAGAACGCGATCTTTTCAAACATAGTGTGGGAAATTCTTTTTGAGATAGTCAGGACAATAATGCATCTTGTTTTATATAATTATAAGCATTTATTTTTCCTTTCAGTGGCTGTATTTTCCAGATAATTGTCTCAATTTTCTATTTGTCATTGCTGATATAACTTATTTCTTAATTTATTTGTCAATGTACACACTAGTAGAAACAACTCAGTCTTAGTATGGAAAGATAAAATTCTTCTTCAAAAATGTGATATTAAAAAAATTAAAAGATTCAATTCATAATACAGCAATCTCCAGTAAATACAGCAATCTCTTACAACCACCAAATAACTACTAACCTTGATCATTTTCTGTGTCTTTTATGTTCAAAGAAGTCTAGAGAATTTGCATCCATGCTCCTCTGACACAATATTGGAGTGTAGTCTTGAGCAATCAAAACTGATTCAACACGTTTGAGATTTGGTGTTATCTGAAGTCCTCTCCTTACATAGGATTCATCAGTAACAGAAGAGAAGCAGGGCAAAAAAACCCTTTAGGCAAGCCCCCTACATTTATCATTCAGTAAAGGGAGGTATTTAGGCTAAGATGTTGGGAAACAGGCAGAATGCAGGAAACTTTCAAGGAGGGGAAGGCAGGAAGAAAGAAAACAAAAGAACTCCATGATGGTGCTTTGGTCACCCAGGAAACCAGTCTTTCTTCGTGACGAAATACCATAGCATCACATTAGACTTCTCTTCCTGTTATCTGTTCTATTTGGCTTATAAAAGAATTAATCAAAGAATTATGAGTCAGTTACTCATCATGTGATGCTTTGACAAAGCACAGGGACAAATGGAGAACATGGTAGCATAGTTGCAGCAAACCTAAAAAAGCAATCATTTCCAAGGCATTTCACTCAAAAGAGCTTGAAGCCATCTAGAGCCAATTTCTTCAATGGGCAGAAAATAAAACAAAAGGACTCCTGAATCAAGCAGGTTCATAAAATTAGTTAGTAAACAAATGAACAAAAGAAATGATTGACGTAGGTGCCAATTTGGGCCTAGATTTTGCTTTAATTTAGTATCTTTGTTCTTTTGCATTTACCAGATTATTACTATATTGTATACGTATATCTTTATACACACACATATACACGTACATACATACATATCCTTTTTTAGAAAAAAATGTATAACTTCTTTTCCAGAAAATAAAAATAATGGGCTTCTGGAATTATTTCCTGGAAATTCTTTTTCGCTAGAGTGATTTCTTCTCCTTCTGAATCATGGATACTTTTAATTCCAATAATCATTCACACTGGAAAACTTCAAAGCAGCTCCTCTTCAGATTCTCCCTCTCCTCTCTCAACCAGAGATTGATGAAGCTCTCTCAATGATAGCTCTTATTTTTATTGCTTAAAACCTGTCTTCTTATTCATCCTAACTCTATCTAACTCAATCAGGCCCTCATTATTCCTATTCTGAACTACTGCAACAGCCTCCTAATTCTATCTTCTAACTCTGGTTTACCCTCATTCCACTCCAAATCTTATACACAGCTCCAAGATCATGTTTCTACAATATGGATCTCAACAGATTAAACTTTTGCTTTAATAATTTAATGTCTCCCACTGCTTAGGAAAAAGCCCAAACCGTAGTCACTATTATACTCACAATATATTATTTTCTACTGCCAAAGCTTTTGCAGGCTATTTCCTGGGTCCATACTGCTAGGTCGCCAAATCCCTCTCTTTTCTTTAATTTCTCAATGTCTCTTCCAGGAAAATACCTGTTTGTTATAAGTGAAGCAGCTTAAAAGTTACCTTTTTGCTGAAATTGTAGAAGGCATCATGAGTTCAGCACTTCTTACTTCTACACATAAATAAATAAAACAATACAATATAGTGTCTTCCCAAGAAAGTTATTGTATTCGCTCATCAAGGAAAAGGATAATACTTTATTCATGTCACAGTGCCCAAGACAGTTCACTGACTGCACCGAAGGATTTGGAGTGTGGGTATGCATGTAGAAAATGCTCCATCCATCAGAAATGACTGCAAATTTATTCTTCTGTCCCAGAACTATAGAAAAATCTCAGGAGCTGAAGGGTAAAACAGTGGACACTAACTTTGGTGTGAGACAGTCTTAGGTTTTATACCTGGATCTATCTCTAGCTTTACGATCTGGCTCAAACTACTTAGACTCTCTAGGTCTCATTTCTTAATATGCAAAGTGGAAAAAATAGTATCTACAGATTATGGTTTCAGACATGTTTTTGTTAGTGTTCAAACGAGTAACAGCAATTATTGTTATTATTATTAATTTAATTTCAAAAATTATTCATTTATAGTCTTTTGAGTATCTTTATATAAACCCCTTCATCAGAATCTCTTTGAAGATTACTCCAGGAGCAGTTCATCAGTAACTTAAAAATAATTTTTATGCATTCATTGTATTAATAACTTCATTTCATATTCAGAAGTTTATAAATGGCAATTATATTTACAACTTGGATCTGAATTTCTCTCCTCTTACGACTGCTTGGATCTGAACATAAAGATCTCTTATAGAGAGTATAAATTTTTGAATTTCTTTCTCATATAAAAGCATCATCTTTGAAACTCCCCAATTATGGATTAAATTTGAGTAGTTCTTTACGTATTTATTATTTGTGTGTCCTAATGTCATACAAAACCTAAAAGAAGAATTATACACACCAAAAGAGTCTTCTAATTCAGGGGTAGAAAAAGGAATTACAAAGTTCTGATTAAAATTTTCTGGTATACCGAAAAGAAGATGAATCTATTTCTTAACTTTCTGTTAGAGGCCAATATTTTTCTCTATTATTCCTTAACTATATTTTTTAAAGACTTCTGCTTGATGGTATTTCCCTTTAAGTATAGTCTCATGATTATTCTTATTTATAATTGTGTTTATGAATAACTATTCTTCAAATCTGCAAGTTTCTTGTACATTTTACAGCTACAGAGAATATTTAGTATAACATTTATAAAGTATGACGGCATGTCTCTTTATTCAATTTTCTGAAGAAAAGTCACAAAATTTTGCACACAGAGGCATTACAATTAACAAAATGATATTTCATAAGAAACAGAAACTTTATTAGTGCTTGATCCATTCAATTTCTCAATAAGAAGTATTTTAAATATAAACTAGAAGGATTCTTTTAAATAAAATCTGAATTTAATAAGTGTAATCCATAATTAAAATGGAGTGTTTGTATATGATGTGTACCAAATGGAAACCAAAACCAATTTTTGATTCCATACAATTAAAGTCCTTTCATGGAATATAAAATCCCAATTAATTATTATTTTTTTCTCAACACAAAAAATTTGATAGGGCTTTTCTATCTTTGTCTTCTATTTACCTCCTAAAATATTTATCATGGCTTTATATGGAAACAGCTTATGACCAGGAAAAGTATAAAATTTTTGTATGAATAAAATTAATTATCATCTTTTGTCTACAAATAAGAATTACTTGAAATGGAGAAAAGACCATATTTCTGTATAATTAGAAAAAAAGCATCTTAATAAGCAGCTAAACTCAATGTTATACTAATTCTCCAGCTAAAGCCTCTTCTTTCCTTAAGAGTAACATAAATACTTATGTAATAAAAAGTATATATTTAGTATACCTTATCTTTTAGTTTATATTATTTGAAAAACCTACATGGTTTTCAGTGCATGCTAATCAGTGGGTAAATTGAAATGGTTATTAAATAGAACATGAAGTGTGATTCAAGTGTTGTACTAGGTGCTATTTGTCATACTACTTTGGTGTAGGCTATCATTACATTTCGATTTCATCATTAATAATCTACTTTTTCTTCAGAATTTAAACCTAGATACGAGTTAGAAAAAATACAGCTCCTATGCTGTTTTAATTGGAGACCTGTCATATGACATTAATGAGAGTAGAAGGAATACTGAAAAGAATGTTGATAGCTTTAAGCTCTGACAGAAGCTAGATTTATTTTTTCCTTGCTTCAAGTTTTTTGCAATATGATTGTCTAATAAATTTATGCAGCTCGCATTTCAATGGAAGTCTGCCTTTGCATTAGCCTTATGAAAGTTGTAGTTATTTACTTTAAATTGCATCCTTATGTATTAATGTTCTATCAGTGAAATTCTTACCTAAATTTAAAAAAGATTATAACAGTACTTCAATGAATTGAGAAAATTATTCCCTAGCATTCCAGACAGGTAATCTCATTGACATATTTAGAATGGTGATAACTTTAAGTTCATTTTTAAGTTATATTTTCACAGACTTTTTTAAGGAAAATGGTTGAACACGCTGAAAAACATAAAAGATGTCTTCTAAAAAGGGGTTTTATGTCTGCAGTCTACTAAAAAGATGAATGATCTTTACTTCGACATAAATTAATTGCATTATCACTAGGCCAAATGATATTTTCTTTCAAAGACAAGAGATTAGTTAGGGAGTCCAAGGTTCATTTTGCTAGCTAAATGAAAATAAATTGGTGACAACTTAGAGTTAGCATCTAAGAACTCAGAGAGAATTGCTCTCACTTGAAAAGGAGATTAAAAGTTCTATAAATAAAGATACTTCTCTCAAAAATGCAAACCTGGCACCATTTCTGCCGATCTTTTCTATAAATCATTAGATAGGCAATGCACACATACTTGATGTTCAGCCAGCTTGCTCCAGTGCAGTGTAGAAGGCCCTTATCCTTTTGATCTGTCTTGTATTCATTCTGTTTGCTTTGTCTTATACCTTTCTAGTCATTAAATTATTTTGACTATTATTCCTGTTTGGATATACACACATATGTGCGTCTGAAAGAGAGAGATCACATACTGTGAAAAATCTCTCCAAGAATTTAATTAATAATAAATGAGTATCAAGACTTACACTCTTCATAAAGTGATGTCTATTAGAATGCAATTCTATATAAAAGAAAGCAATATAAGTGTAATGAACTTTCTCTTAAACAGGCTGCAAGAACATCTTAAGTAAAGACAGAATGTATGTGGGGTGGTAAGAAGAGTCTGGAGAATATGTTCTATGCAGAAAGCTCATGGAGTCATTGACATATGGTGAGTGTAAAGAGAAATATTTGCAAGTAACATTAAAGACCTCTGAATGTCAACTAGAGAGAAGAAGCTCTCTCTGAGAGGCAATGAGAATCACTGAAGATGACTGAATGGACAAAAGGCATGATCAGATTTGTGATTCAGGAAGGTCTATATAATCCACACACATTAAGGGTTTAAGAAGAGCTTAGAGGTAGGAGACCACATTGTTCTCATTCAGCCTCAGTGCTCACGAAGAAAAAATACTAATATACTGAGCCCAAATTTTCTCTACAATTCCACAGATATAAATTAGACAAATATTTTTCATTCTAGAACTCAAATATCATTCTCATTTCTGACAACATGAGTTCACAAAGTTTCCTTTGATATTTGTACATGAAGAAAGTTTTAATAGTGGAAACTAAAAGATGTGCTTAATTAATAGAATTTAACTTACTCATCTATAAATCTTTACCTTACTGTCCATTAGAAGAGTGGGATAGACATAAACAGAAAGATAAACTAGGTTAGTTATTCTATTGAAAGCTGAGATATTGGAATCAGACCATGGTTGAGTATAGAGCTATATTTTGCTGCTGAAGGTCAAGGTTAATAAATGATTATAGTTCTAGGCATAAAAGGAAAGAATAGAGAGTCAAGCAGAGTTGACATATCCAAGTTCAACAATGGGTCAGAAGTTTTGAGAGTTAGGCTGAATAAATCAGTAATGGGGGAGAAAAAGAAAGAAGTGGTCAGTTGCATAAACAAAGACAGTGGAAGAAAGGAGCCGGAATTAAGGGAAAACAAGAGTAATTCTTTTTCAGTACCAGCATCCAGATCCAACAAATTCAATTTATGTTGAAATAACCTGAACTAAATAATTGTCAGTTCTTTAAGATATACTGTAGAACTCCACAAATAAGGATGAGAACACTGTAATATTTGAATTCAGTCAATGAAATATATCAAGAGAAAAGTAAATGCTACAAAATATGCTAAGAAATTGCAAATTGTTCTCCCTAAGAAAGCCAGTGATAAGAAGAGAAGTTCTCTTCTGAAGCAAAAGAAAAGTCAAACAAAGGGAGATGTTGCTAATTATCTTTATTTGGGAATTTCATCAAAGACTTGGCATTTTAGGGCTTGTGGTTAACATGATTCATTGCTTGTGTCTATGTTCTGTCTAGGTTTTCTTCAGTTTCTCTCCAATTATCTCTTAAGTAATTACGGTCAACTATCTAAATTGTTTTTCACCCAAAGAAGAAAAAACAATTTTTAAACAATGCCAGTTGTTTAATCATACCTTTTGGTAACACAATAAAAAACATAGCAGAAAAAGTGTCCAGGTCCAGGACCAGTCATAGCCCCACTGTCTTCCTCTGTGTGTGTGATTTAGTGGCCTGTACCTAACTGGTATTGATGGAATCTAGAAGAGAGAGCTCTTCCTGGCACAAAATTCTTTAACTGTGTACTTCCATCCCATAATTCTAAGAGCTCTCGAAATTCTATTTTCAGTCTGTCTTGACTTCTTTAAATCTCTCAATAGAATTTATTATTGAGTATTTTGCAGAGCCCTTATTGATATTGAGTAATTACAAAGCATTGCAGGAGTAATGCTCTCATGAGCTATGATTCAGATCTTCCTATACAAAGAAAGCACCTTCGTTGCCTTTTTAAATGTTTTTAGAATCTCTTATAATTTTAATTCATTATTTCAAGGGAATTTATAGATTTTTAAAAAGTTACCTCTGTGTTGTTAGAAAGAATAATTAACAGTGGAAAGTTTGCAATGAACTATGCAAATATGAAGTGCCACTGATGAAACTGACTTATAAAGAAGGATCAAAACATAAGCTCAACCTGAGAAAAACAAACAAAACATACTTATTTAACGTTCAGAAATAGTCAGTGCCCGAGCATGGAGGAGAAAATTGGTTATCTTGCACATCATCTTCCATAAAGACTAAGAAATATAAGTAGTGATTCCATAATTCCACAATCCCATGATAACTAATCTAAAGAACAAATGAGAAAGTCCTATGTATGAATTAGGACAGTATCTAAGTCATAGGGACAAATAAATTTAAAAAGCTTTTCATTTAAAGGAACCCTAATAAAAATGCAAAAATAAAAGATAATATGCCTTTTTGCATGGAATTTTAAGACTGATGTAGAAAGAACCAAGGCAGCCATAGGCTCAGAGAAGTCACCTTCTTTTCTAGTCATAAGTCAGCTTTATTCCCATATGCTCCATTCTGTTAGATAGGTAGTAGTTACATCTGGCTGCACATTAGAAACTCCTAGATTTTTAAATATTAAAGCCCATGCCTCACCCATGAAGAGTCTGCTATACTTGCTTTGGAATGAGACTCTGAGATTGGTAATTTTTTAATAGCACCCCAAGTGATTCTAATGTGTAGAAAGGGCTGGGAATCGTTAGATGGAGGGAAAGATGATTCTAGTAGTTTATTCCCCGCTGGACATTGTGGTAAGCTCTTTCATTGCATTATCTGATTTAATCCTTCCAGTAATCTTGCACTGCAGTAATTATTCCACTTGTAGATGGAATAAGCAGAAAAATTAAATAAATAACTTCCCCAAAGCAACACAACTTAGAAATGTTGAAGCAAAGACTCAAACTAAGGCCGTATCAATTTGAGGCTGCATGAATTTAAGGCTGTGTGAATTCAAAGCCTGCACTCTTAAGCATCTTTACTATCTAATTTCTGCATCTAGGTTGCAATAACAGAAGTATCCTTCCTTAATTTTTCCCTCTTTTTTCTGGCCCAAAGGTGCCATATGCTGTGACTCAAGGAGATTGTCCCCACTTCTTTAGAATTAGATAACATGTGAAAAACCGAGAGAAGAATGTAAAAACCTTTTGCCTCCACCAGGATCTGATGAATAGACACGTTTAGTAAGCTGTAGAAGGTATTTTATATTTTCCTTTAAATTATTAAAAACATATGGATATTGGAAATTTTGCTTTTAAAGTTATATTGCAAGTTTCTCTTTAAAAGTTGCAAAATCTGTACAATTCTGGACCTAAACAGAGGAAGATCTTTAGCTATAAATCAGTTATGCTTTCTCCTGTTCACCATAGTTCCTGTGGATGCCTATTGTCTCATATGCCAGTGCTTCTCAAAGACTAATAGCATTTGCACACTTAACCTGGGGGTCTTATCAAAATGCAGATTTTGATTTAGTGTGACTGGAGTGGGGGCAGAGATTCAGCTTTTCCAGCAGGTTTTTAGGTTTTGCTGATGCTCCTGATGCTCAGACCTCAACTTGAGCATCAAGGTTAATGCCACCTGTCATATTTATTTACATTACTGACTTTAATTATATCAATTAATTTTGTGTCTCCTATTATGGCTATCCTTATGTAATCTCAAATAAACAAGTTCACTCCTGCTTTACTGGATAAAAATAAAAGCATGTATTTATAATTTTTTTGCCTTTTTTTTCTAGAAAAGTGATTGTCTTTCGAAACTTGTCACATGGCATATAAGAAAGACTAAAAGTCCACTAAGGATCTAGGTTTAGATTCTCCAGCACAAATTCCCTCAGGCAACATTAAGAGAGCCATTTCATCCATACACACACAATGTGCTGCATTTGCAAAAGAGAAACCCAAAGTACAGAGAATTCTTTCCAGCATTGAGTCTAAGTTGACTCATCCCAGAAAGGGGATATCAGTCCACAGTTTCACAAGGCCTCCAGGGGTTATCTATTCAACTTCAACACAAGATGAGTTGCATGTTTATTGCTGACTTCCAACTGGTATAGTTGGTAGCTACATCTGAGAGGCAACAAGTCCTAAACCTCAAAGGGCACCTCCAGGCAGAGGCTGCCTTCCTTTGCCAGAAATTTCAGTCATTAGATCCTCAGTCATGAAGACTTCTAGTTCAAAGGAGTCATTAGGTCTGTGGGGTCCCCCAAATAATAGCACTTTTCTACAGAATCTCTTCCTGATCAGGAGAATCCTCTCTGTACTTATGGAATGAGGAAGTACAAGTATATAAAACATCAATACCAACTGAAAATTCTGTGGTAAAAGCCACAGAAATAGTACATTGAATGACCCAAGTATTAGTTTTTCTTTCTCACTATTGGCAGTTCTCAAATGGCATCAGCTGAATCTGGGTGCCCCCGCTGCCCATGGGTCTGGGCAGGATGGTGACCCAGGTGCATATAGACAACAGTGCCATAAAGTCTGAGTCTCTTCTCTCGCAAGTTTTCCCAGCCTAATTGGTTGAGTGCGTGTGGCCTTCGATACTTCCAGGAGACAGGAGGACATCACTTCCATCCCTATTCACCTTGTCTTTAGAGCAACTGAGTCTAGGGCAAAGATGCTGGGAATGATCAGGGGCATGAGGGGGGAAAGCAATTCTATTTCAGTGAGCAACATCTATTTGCCTTTGGTTTCAAGCAGTGTGGCAGCAGCAGTAGCTTGATCAAATGAAACTTCCATATTTTCTATTCACTGCAAATCCTACGCTGGGCAGTAACATCTTCATTAATAACAGTATTTCTTTCAGCTTTGGATATACCTGGATTTGACAGCCACAATCACATTGCTTTCTATCTGTGCCCACAGGGTTTATACTCCTTGGCTTATTTGGGATTGACTCGCAGAGTGGTGCTTCCTTTTATGAAGTTCACATGAACCTGTGGGATCTGCTACTCACTAAAATAAGATCTAAGTTCTCACTCTGTTTCAAAATAAGGACTAAGGAAGTTTCCAAGGTGGGAGAGCTGACCACAAGAATTTATCTAGATTTCTTGGGGCCAGTTTTTTATTCTCCCTTGGTTAGCCTTCATCAGTATTGTAAATTCAATCTAGGGCAGAAGAATTCCAAATAACAGTCAATACTTCATATATGGTTTCCCATGGAAAACGGTATGTCACAGGGAAATCTCCCTAAGAGAGTCAAAACTCTGTTTCAGCAGCCAGGAGCCACTTCACAACACTCTGAGCCATTTTACTGTTATCTCCAAAGCTATCTCAGTTTGACATAATAGACTGCAGGGGACCACGGGGAAGAGTGGAGCTCAGCCTTAAGAAGGCACAGCTGTTGCCATTCTTCATTAATAAGCAATAAATGCTTTGCTCTCTCTTATCCTCTCAGCGAACCATCCATTGTTCTAAAGATTCACCTGCTTCTACCCACAGCAATTGTAAATTTTCCTCTTTTCATACTCAGTGTAGAAAATCATCTCTGTAACTTTTATCTGAATAGAGACAGAACCTTCCACCCCTAATGAAATTTTTCGTTCTAGTTCTTATAATTGGATGGACCTGAGGCTGACCAAGAGATAACTCACTTCCTGGGCAGTGAGCTAGCATAACCAGGGCATTGTCTGTGAAGCTATCTTTGAACTGACTTCTGGCTACTGGGCCCACCTTTGGCTAATGAATAGGCAATAAAATGAAAGACCGTTTATTACCTGGTTGCCCATAAAACTGGGTCAATATGTTTGCTACTAATCTTGTGGACCCACTTCAAATCTCATTAACTGGGGGGCTGGCCCCGTGGCCGAGTGGTTAAATTTGCGCGCTCCGCTGCAGGCGGCCCAGTGTTTCGTCGGTTCGAATCCTGGGCACGGACATGGCACTGCTCATCAAACCACGCTGAGGCAGCGTCCCATATGCCACAACTAGAAGGACCCACAACGAAGAATATACAACTATGTACCGGGGGAGCTTTGGGGAGAAAAAGGAAAAAATAAAATCTTTAAACAAAAAAAAAACCTCATTAATTGGTCCATGAGGGCCACATCCTTCCTCCTCCAGAAAGTCTTGTCACTGTACCATCCAGTCTTCATCAACTGTCAAGAAGTATGAATTGTCTGAGATTCTTCCCTACTTGTAAGGTAACATGTTCCTCTGCCACAACTTCATGGATGCTATGAGAAAAAAATATCATTTCTGGGTCAGAAAACAGGACATTATCATTCTCAACAGTAGCAGTAGCCAGAAGAGCAGCCCTTTTGCCAAAATCCTGAACCTCAATTCCCACAGGGTGGTGTGGAGAGAGTCAAGTAACATCTGGCATGCAGGGTTGTTACAGGAGAGAATCCCCCAGCTAAAGAAATGGGAAATTATTATAATGGACCGTAAACATTCCTGCCCTTTGCTCCAGAGTAAAAAGCTATCTTCCAAAGCTGTTTACTGTACGTCCTTAAAAGATAATATGGAACAAAGGCAGTCAGTACCTTTTCTCTCAGGATGTGCAAATATGTGAGAAGCCCATGAAGAATTGTCTCACTACAGAGACAAGTCCAATATATCAGTAAACAAAAAATAAGAGAGAACCAAACACACGTGTAGAAACAAAGAAATGGCAGGTTGGATAACACAATTAACATCTCAGGCAAATTTTATTTATAAGCCACATTCCTAAAACCAAAAGTTGGAGGGATTGTGAGTAATCTTCTACTGTGAAATTTTCTCCTCGTTCTTCAGTTGCCCACTGCTTTGGGTGTGTAAGGTCTCAGAAGAGGGAGAGGAAGTCTAGATTCTCAATGGTAGCCCCAAGTCATGCTTCTGTTGGGTCCACTTTATTCCCTGGAAGAGCTCTGGGGAAGCCCTGATGTTATTCGTCCACTCACCCCCCAGTACTGGGCTCAGTCTGCCGTTTTACTGTATCACGCAATCCATCAACAGCAGCATGGCAAAGCGCAAGGCTTCAGCTCGAAAGTCTGTTCCTAGACAATTCTCTTGCAGTGGCTTCTCACCCTCCTACACCCCAGGGAATTCCTGTAGTCTTTATTTTGATTATTCTGATCCATTCAAAATCGTTTTTCTTCTGTGGCATCTTTGAGGCTGGCCTAGGGCAAAGAGCCAGCAGCCTGACCTCGTGTACCATCTTGACAGCAATAGCATCTGTTTTGCTTTTATCTTTTTAGACTTGTTCATTTTCTTGTCCATTTTGGCTCAGAACTGATAAACTCATCTTCACTGAGTGATATTGAATGTCACTCTTTTTACTTACTATGTAATTGGATTTAAAGCTGATCGTGTTAGGCGTTAAACAATCAATATATTATTTTTTTCCTTGCTTTTGTTATTGTAGCTTGTTTTTCTCTCCATCCAAAATCCATTTAATTTCTTTGTTTCTATCCCATTTTACTCTGCTGTAAAATATAAAGGCTCCAAATCAAGAAAAAGAGTAAAATGCAATCTGGATTGAATTTCATGATAAAAGGTATTCTTAAAGCAAAGAGATTTTTTAACAGTCAAGAATTTTTTCATCAATAATGTAAGCTGCTTATTTTAAATTGTAGCACTATTACAGATGTGCATGATAAATTGCTCCTGAATGCGTGCTATCCCACAGATTTGAAGCATATGAGCAGGATGAACAGCATGTTGGCTATGAAGTAACACAGTCCTTAGAGAAAAGCTTGGCAAAATAGAGAATGCATTCTATTTACTAGCAAGTGCTGCCTCACCATTTAACAAGAAGATTATTACAGAAAGAAAAGGAAAGACAAGCCCTGACTTGGCTAAATTTTGAATTCACCATCCTCCTTGACTTGCTCTTCCAGGCTCTAACTTGGACATAAGGTTACCCCTTCCCAAGTAAGAGCCACTCCACTCTGACTTTGCCTGGCAGTTTTCTATGCTTAAACCATTTCTGATCTTAGGCCTTTTAGCAAAACTCCATTCATCCTGGAACCAGTTTTCAGCTATTGTCCCAAAGTATTGATTTTAGCTTCAAATGTTCTCTTCATCAAAGATTGTTCCTGAGGAAGTAACTGTTTAAATCGGTGTTTCTTAAAGTGTGGTTTGACTGAAATATAATTTTCAGGTCCAAGGATTTTTCTTTTTTTTAATTAAACTTCCTAGGTGATTCTGAGTACACAAATGTTTGAGAAGGACTGCTCTAAACTAAAGGAATGAATAACACCAAAGTTACAGGCAAGATGTTTTAACCTGCGTGCAGCTACAGATAGCATGCTTTGTTTTATTTTTTAAGCCACGTATCTCACCCAGGGGAAATGTTTTATTTTCCAAATCTAGTTCATTGTTGTATATTATATCATTACCATAGCTTTTATCATCATACATGACTAATTTGACTGATTTAATTAATCAAAGGGAAATATTGTGGAATGAGGAGCTTAATATTAATTGTATCACAGAAGTTGAGACAATTAAAATGATCCCTATAAGGGACAAAGATGAGAGAAGAGAATAGACACCAGGAAATTTGCTTGGTCTCAACACAGGTATCTGTTAGGAAATGGTATGTGAAATTGTTTCAATTATTATCTTCTTAGTATAACCAGAGTGTGATAGCCATTCTTCTATCCATTTATCCAATAAACATTTAAGGAACATCCACTATGTCCTTGGCACTGTGCTCAGGATACTAGGATTAGACAAAGCCCCTGTTTTCATGGAGCTTCAAGCCTTCTGAGAAAAATATTTGAAGCATTTTAATTCATGTTTGTGACAAGCACAGCAAGAGGAAAATACAGTGTAAAGTGAGCATACTTTACATTGTACCTCAGCTAGTTGAAGTGGGTAGAAAAGCTGTTCCTGAAGCAGAGACCTGAAGCTTCCACTGGAAACTTAATTAGTAATGAGGAGAGGACTGTTACAGCAAAGGAGAGCAGTATATGTGAAAGCCCAGAAATGGGAAGAAACAACTCCGTCAGGAAAGGCAAGGTGGCCACAGAAACTGGAGGCCTGTGAATAAGGGAGAAGGTGATCTAAGATCAATCCGAGAAGAAATACAAGTGACCTTTCATGCAGAGCCAGGAAAGCCAGAGTAAGGGGTTTGGGGAAGCCATTGAAGAGGGTAGACAGGGCTATTAAATGGTCAGATTTACTTGATTAAAAACTATATGCTCTGGACATCGACGTGCCAAAAAATGAATCTGCACACATACATTACACCCTTCACAGAAATTAACTCCAAATGAATCAAAGACTTACAGGTGAAACACAAAACCATAAAACTCCTAGAATATAATATAAGAGAAAAGCTAGATTACTTTGGGTACGGCCATAGCTTTTTAGACACAACGCCAAGGGCACAATCTATGAAACAAAGAATTGATAAGCTGAATTTCATTGAAACTAATCATTTTTGCTCTGCAAAAGACATTATAAGAGAATGAAAAGACAAGGCACAGACTGGAAGAACATATTTACAAAAGATATATCTGCATAAGGGATGGTTATCCAAAATATACAAAGACCAGAGGTGGAGAGTGGCTAGTGGGGTCTTAGATGAAGGTAGTCGAAAGGTACAAACTTCCTGTTATAAGATAAGTAAATACTGGAGATATAGTGTACAACATGATGACTATAGTTAACACTGCTATATGGTATATTTGAAATTTATTCAAAGAGTAGATTCTAAGAGTTCTCATCACAAGGAAAAAAACGTTTTTATTTCTTTCTTTTCATATATATGAGATGAAGGATGTTAACTAAACTTATTGTGGCAATCATTCCACAATATGTGTAAGTCAGGTCATTAGTCTGTCCACCTTAAACTTATGTTTAAATATACATACTGTTAAAATTAAACATACAGTGCTGTAAGTCAATTTTATCTCAGTAAAACTGAAAAAATCCAAATAAATGAGGGATATTCAACAATATTGCTGCACTAAAAATAATTTTCATTTTTGTAAATTCAAAAAACCAAAACCAAAATAAACAAAGAACTCTTGAAACCCAATAGTAAGAAAAAAACAAGCTGACTAAAAAATGGGCCTTACAGATTACCAAAGAAGAATCTCAGAGGTCAAATAAGTATATGAAAAGATGCTGCGTATCATAATATCATCAGGGAAATGCAAATTAAAACAATGATAAAATACCACTACACATTTATTAGAATGGCCAAAATCCAATGACACACCTAATAAAATGTCCAAAATCCAGAACACTGACAACACCAAAGGATGCGGTGCAACAGGAACTCTTATTCACTGCTGATGGGAATGCAAAACGATACAGTTAGTTTGGAAGTGGGTTTGACAGTTTCTTACAAAACGAAACATACTCTTACCACATGATCCAGCAATTGCACTCTTTGGTATTTGCCCAAAGAAATTGAAAACTTGTGTCCACCCAAAAACTGGCAGACAGATGCTTATAGCAGCTTTATTCATAACTGCCAAAACTTGGAAGCAAAAGACGTCTTTCAGGAAGTAAATGGATAAGTAAACTGTGGCACATCCAGACAATGGAATATTATTCAGGGCTGAAAAGAAATGAGCTATCAAGCCATGGAAAGACATGAAGGAAACAAATGCATATTACTAAGTGAAAGAAGCCAATTTGAAAAGGCCTCACACATGCTAAACAATTCCAATGATAGGACATTCTGGAAAACGCAAACTATGGAGACATTAAGAAGGTCAGTGGTTGCCAGGGCTTAGGTGCAAGAGAGATGAATAGGCAGAACACAGGGGATTTTTAGGGAGGTGAAAATACTCTGTATTATCTATAATGGTGGATACAAGCTATTCGACTTTTTTTCAAACCCGTAGAATCTACAAATTAATGTAAACTACGGACTTTGGGTGATAAAACAGTATATGCTTCTAGTTGTAGAGACTAGATTGCAGGAGGACGCATGCAGCTATATGGAGACCAGTTATAAATCTGCTGCATTGTCCAGGTGAAGAAGATGGTGACCTGGGCAAGAGTGAACACCATACAAATAGGTAGAATTGGTAGGATTAAATGCATTTTAGAAAATATAAATTGAAAAGACTTAGTGACTGAATGTGGAGTTCATACAGATAGACGCGTCAAGAATATCTTTCAAGTTATTGTCTTGAGCAACTGCTTCACTGATAAGGATTCTGGCTGCTGCTACCATTTTTTGTGAATTGCATCTTTTTCATCATTGATTATCCTTCTTTTTTTTTTTAAAGTTTGAAGTTTTTATTTTTGGACCAGGGTTTGATTCTAACTTCTCTTCCCTCCCCTCTCCTTTCTCTTCTTTGTCTTCTTCTATTCTTACCTTTTTTCTCTTCTCTCGTCTCCTTTTTCTTGTTACTATTCATCTTTTTTCTTATTTTCTCTATCTATCTCACTCTGTAGAAGTGCTTGTTAAATGTTATGTTGTCACAGGTTGGTCTCTCTGGAAACAGACACAGAGATGGAATTTGACACGTAGGATATTTATTAGAGATCGACACTTGGGCTCAGAGGGGAAGAAAGCAAGACTGGGCAGAGGAAGAAGTTAGACTGCAGTGCAGGCCAACAAAACCTCTGCCAACACCAAAGGAAACATCAGAAAGCAGAGGACCAGAGTTGTCCTGCAGAGGTCAGACTTTTATATCTTCATTGAGATCAGTTATTGCATGCCTGCTCTGGGAATGTGTACTTTTGGGAGAAAGGATTTTCTGTAGCTGAAGCAGACCCTGAAGGAGCTGACAACTAGAGTCTCTCTGTTGGGACCACTGGCTGCTGGATCAACAAGTCCTTCCTTGAAGAAGCATCTGGTGGTATATTTCCATCCACTATATATGGCTTTCTGATAATGACACATTTATGTCTTCAACCATGGCTGCTCTCCTAGGCTTCCATACAAACTATTTGGTATCTATATTTTGATGTTTCATACACCTCAACCTTTTCATGTCATCCTTCCTCCAAATTACTTCTAATATCTCATCCAGTGTCATAAACAGCATCATTATGAGTTGCTCAAACCAGTATCTTGGACTAATCACAATTTCTTCCTTTCTTTGACTAGTTGAAGTCAGTCATTATTAATTTGTGTCATTTTTATCTCCAAAATATACATGAGTCACCATACCCACAGTGACTACAGTCCCAATCCATTATCATTGTCTCTCTTCTAGTGTTTTACAATAGCCTACTAATTTGTCTTCTGGGGTTCACAATTACATGCCTACAGAAGGTACTCCACACTACAGACAGAATCATCTTTTAATAAAATTAATCAGATCTTTACATAGAGTTTCTTAAACACTTACATGACTTCCCATTATTCTTAAAATAATATTCTAACTCCTTATTATAATTTCTGTTTCTACCATGACATGGTCTCTTCTTATCTCTATGACACCATCTCCCACTATGTTATTCTCTAGTTATTTTCTAGATGCACTGTCTACTTTTCTCCAATCAAACTGCCAAACTCATATCTACCCCAATGAATTTTCTTTTAAAGGTCCTCATGCCTGGAATTCTCATTGCTTGGATCTTTGATTATATCATTCACATTTTGGTTCAAACGCAAATTCTTTAAAAGTGGTGTAACTGTACCACACAAATCACGTCGCCCTTTTTCTTCACTTTATTGCATTTATCACAATCTGTATTTATCTTGTTTGCTTGTTTATTTACTTGATTCTCCCTTGCTCTCCCCAATCCCTTGACAGTAAGATTTTTAAGGCAGGAAAATTATCTACCTTATTACTTGTTGTATCACTAGTACCTAAAATAAATAAATAAATAAGGATTGCCTATTATATACTAAACATTCAAAACATATTTTTGCCTCTATTAATGAGTTAATTATGGTCACATCTACTGAGCTGGAAAAGATTGAGACAGAGCTGCTGTATGGAGGAAGATGTTAAATTAGGTTTCAGATATGATAAGTTAGAAATTCTTTCTAGATGACTAAATAGAGATATCCACTAGATAGTTGAATATGTGAGTGTATAACTCACAAAAAATATGTCGGCAGAGAATATAAACTAATCATCAGAGAAACACAAATCAAAACCATAATGAGATATCACCTCACACCTGTCAGGATGGCTGTTATCAAAAAACAAAAGACAGCAAATATTGGTGAGAACGCAGAGAAATTGGAACATTTGCACACCATTGGTGGGAATGCAAAAATAGTGTCATTCCTATGGAAAACAGTATAGAGGTTCTTCAAAAATCGAAAACAGAACTACCATATGACCCAGCAATTCCACTTTTGAATGTTTATCTAAAAGAGCAGAAATCAGGATCTCAAAGAGTTATTAGCACTATGTGCATTGCAGCACTTTTTACACTAGCCAAGAAGTCAAACAACATAAATGTTCATCAAAAGATGGATGGATAGTGCCAGCCTCGTGGCGTAGCAGTTAAGTTCACAGACTTCTCTTTGGCAGCCTAGGATTCCCAGGTTTGGACCCCAGGTGCAGACTCACGCACCGCTTATCAAGCTGTGCTGTGGCAGGCATCCTACACCTACATATGAAATAGAGGAAGATGGGCACAGATGTTAGCTCAGGGCTAATCTTCCTCAAAAATAAAAAAAAAAAGATGAATGGATAAAGAAAATGTAATACACACACACACGCACACGCACACACACACACACACAATGGAATACTATTCAGCCTTAAAAAGAAGGCGGTTCTGCAAGATGTGAAAACATGGATGAACCTTGAGGAAATTATGCTAAGTGAAATAAGTCAGTCACAAAAAGACAAATACTGCCTATTCCACTTATATGAGCTATCTGAAGTAATCAAATTCATGGACAAACTGTGAAATCGTGGTTGCTGGGGGTCGGAATGAGGGGAAAATCAATAGGCATAAAGTTTCAGTTAAGCAAGATGAATAAGTTCCAGAGATCTGCTGTTCAACATTGTAAATATAGTCAACAATAATGTATGGCACACTTAAAATTTTGTTAATAGGGTAGATCTCATGTTAAATGTTCTTACGAAGACACATATTATGATGGGGAAAATCCTGGGTGATTTGTAAAGATAAAGTGCTGGTGTTTGACATTATGGGTGTCCTGGAAAGATTTTTCTGAAATCTGAAGAATGAGTAAGAGTAAATAGGCAATGGGTGAGGAGGGGGTGTTTTCAACAGTAGGAATAGAACATGCAAATTCAGTGAGATGAACAGAAGTTTGACATAGGTAAGGGATGGTAAAAAAGGCCAAGGTGATTCTATCACAGGGATTTATGATAATAATGGCAAAATAATAGACTGCAAATAAAAGCTTGGGCTTGGTAGGAATGCCTTTATTGGTCTGAAAGATTTTATACATTGTCCAGACGGCAATGAGAAACTATGAAAATATTTTAAATGAGAGTAACGTGATGATACATTTTTCTTTTTAAAAGATCCTTGAAGCTGTCTATAGAAGGTAACTTACAAAGGTAAACATGGGAAGAACTTGTAGGTCACCAAAGATCAGAAACAAGATAGAGGCAACTCAGAATAGGGAAAATTAGAAAGAGATGGAAAAGAGTGGTCACAGTGGGGAAGATTTAAGTAGCTAATTTTAAAAGGAATAAGCAATAAACTGTGTAGTGGTCATGTGTGGAGGAACTGTCAAGAGATACTCTTAATTTCCACCTTCTTCAGCTGAAATTCCATTTTATTCTCAGTGTGTAATTATACAAGAGTATAAAGCTGGAAGACATGCCTGACTTTAGAAAACAATATCTAGAGGACAGAGACATTAATTGAATATGGGATGAATAAATAGTAAGGGCTAGAGTCAAGAGCAGCAAGAAAAAGAAATGCAACAGTTAAAGGTCAAGTAGAGGACAGAGTGCCAAAACAAGACTGAAAAGGGGTCAGTACATAAATAAATCGGTGCCACATCATAAAAGCAAGAGAAATTGAGTGTTTTAGTAAGAAGGGCTGGTAAACAGTGTTAACTACAGCTGAAGGGTCAAGTAAAATGGGTTTGAAAATGTCCATTGGGATTACAGACCCTATGAAAAGTCATTAGTCTAGAATGATGAAGGTGAAAGCCAGCTTCCTGTGTATTGATTAGAATTGTAGCCCTTGATTCCTTCAAAAAAGAAAATAAAATTACGAATATGTCAAAAAATCAGGCTAACATTTTACTTTGCGTAGATCGGCATCAGCAATGGAATAGGCAATGTTAATATGTCTAGAGAGTTCTAGGCAGATGAGGCTGAATCATAAAATATGCAGTACCTTACCCAATAATTCAGATTTTCTTTGAATCTAGAGATTTCATTGGCCAAGAAAAAGTGCTGATATTGAAGAACTGAAGGCAGAAGTAAAAGATATGAGACAAATGGAGATTCTTTCTCAAGTCTTCTGTCTGAACTTGTTATATCAACTGAGCATTGTTTGATTTAATTATATTTTCAATACTTTTTCTCTTTTCGTGATTTTTTGGGGGGGAAGCTACCAACAGAGTGCAAATTAATGGATACGTATAAGAAATCACTTTTGTGTGGGATAGGAGAAGAGCATAAGGCTCTGGCTTTGTTATCAAGGGGCTTACCTACACAGGCACGCACACATGAAGCTTTCAAAAATCCTAGGTAGAATAAGGAAGATTATAGACAAATAAATGCTTATGTTAATACTGTTCTCAAGCTACAGATCAATGCATGCCATGGGAGTTCAAAGAAATAATAGATTTCTTCCAGGCCTGGTTCTAAGCTTTCTCTTTTTCTCATTCCAAGCAGTGTGCTATTTCTTAGAAATCATCCAGTTAATTTTCATTGATCAGAACATGCACAGAAACGGGCAACGTTACTATGTAACATTAAATCAACTTAAGATTAACTTTTACGTTTGGTCCAAGGCATTTCATAAGTGCCAAATTTCTTACTGAAGAAAAAGATTTCTCTACTCCACTAACAAGACATTTCTTAAATCTCCCTCACAACTTTCAGTGTATTTTTTCTCCAGTCAAGTATTTGTTTTGTTCACTTTTAGAAATATTTCTATTCTCTGACAGATCCTTTTTATTTTCCTACCTTTTATTCTTTTCCTAGTGTGTGTGTGCGCGTAAGCTTGACTACATATCAATTACATTAGGTAGTAAAAATAGTGTTTTAATGATAAATCAGTAGAAGTGCCATATGTATGCTAATATCTACTTACCAAAAAAAGCAAAGAAACAAAGTATATTATGTGTCTTTTAATGTTAAAGCTAGTAACAATATTATCTGACTGAAGCATATGTGATAAAATCTTAAATAGGTCCAGAATCTCATATCTGAAAATCCTGATGCCAAACATATTTTGGAATTCAGAATTATTCAGACTTCAGAAAGATAATTTATTCATGGACTATATTATGTGATACATGTCCCCAGCAAACTCCAGAAGAATATGCTATAGTTTCATAAACTACTATTACCGAAGTTCAACTTAAACAGTCACCCTACTTGGAATAAAAATCATAAATCATTTGTGTTTTAGCTAGAGGAGAATCATAGTGAAACATTGATAAGTGATATAGTGGATAAATATAGACTACAAATATTCTAATACTTCATGCAAAGGAAATGTTCATATGTCTATCTCTATCTATCTATCTACATGTGATAATAATCTTGAAGAACAATTCACTCCAATGTTGATACGTTCACTGTCATTAGGTTGGAGGTGGACATGTGATTATGGGACAGAAACAGGATTCCCAAGAAATGAGGCAGAACTTTGATAGGCTGCTTGAAAAGAGAGATTTCAGTTTTGCCTTCCTTGTTAAATAGCTTTCTATCTAAGCCATCTCTGAGTAAACTGCCATAACTTTCTGTTGATTGATAAATGGACATGATTAAGGAAAGTAATTAGTTGATCACAATTTTTCACCATTTCTTAGGGATTTTTCCACCTGTGCTCATGAACACCGCTCTCTTCATACTCATCATTTAAGCAATTTCTTCACTATCCGAGAGATTACAGAACAGGTGCAGAGTTATAAACGTTCACCGTTCATTCTCTCAGTTTGCTCCAAGGGCTATAGGTTTTGTCAATTATTGTCTTATCAAATTTCTCAATGTAATTTTCAGCTGCTTCATGATTTGCAGAAACCTTTTGCTATAGGTTTTTAGATATTTTACACACTGATGCTTCTTGAATTCCTGAATCTTCACACATATCTTTAATGTTTAGTTCTTTGTGATATATTCTAAGTTACTTCATAACCAACAAATCACTTAGTGGTATAAGTTTACTTCTTCACTGTCAAATCTATTTAATCAATAGCAGTCATTGTTTCTTTGTTGCTTATTTCATGATAGAGTGTTTGCCCATTTTTCATTAGTTCTTATAACCACTCTCAGGCTCGGGTATAAAAACTTCAACAACTATGTTTCTGTTTCTTTAAATCACACATTAGAGGCTTAAAGTAATATGAGATTTTCTACATCATATCTTTCATCAAAATACTTCACAAACAAACTTTGATGAAGCTTATGCAATAATGTCACTTGCTGAAGTATTGATAGTAAAATTTGCTCTAATTTTTATGCTTTGATATTACCCATGGAATTATATTTAATGCCTTTTGACAATTTTGCTATTCAATTTAACCCAATGTCACAAAATACAAAGCAATAAACCAAACATGGATGAAAGGAAGTGTGTGACTAGTAGGAATACTGACTCTCAACCTGTGCCTCTTACCAGTTCAGATAAGATTCTGGCACAAAATAGTTTTATGGTCAAATTTACCAAAACAAAAAAAAAAAGAAGAAGAAGAAGAAGAAGAGGAGGAGAATATAAAAAGAGAATTCATATTTTTGAGTTTTTCAGGTTTTGAAATTGCCATGAAATATTGTAGCTCTATGTTGATTTATGATAGAAATTTTAATATATCAGTTAAGTGGAAATATATTTTGATAAATGAATACTCATTATTAAACTTGAAAGATAAAAGATGCTAATAAAAGACACATAATACTAGTAGCTTAACTCACTCCATTGTGATAACTAAAGTTGATATAATACACTTACATTGGTTTAGTCATAATTTTTTTCATTGATAATGAATATCCCCATGGCAGAAATGCCAAGAAATTTATATTTTATGTCCTCAAAAATTCATAATTGTTTGCCTGTATTAAAGAATGCATTTAGACTTATAGTGAGCAAACCTCCAATACTCCTCGGAAAATTTTTCATCTCACGGTCACAGGCATTTTTTAATAAGGAAAAGTGTATTTTACATACAAAGTAGAACCTGAAGAATGAACAGTAGCAAGAGCCATGGGATTTAGGAAACTTTGGACTTTTTCTGTTTTGAGGACTTCACATACAGCTTTCTCACTTTCAACATCTTTTGACTCAATTCTTTATTTTATATTATTGTGGTTGAAATGATTTCCATTTAAATTTCCAGGAAAGCAATAATTTAGGATTTGCATCATATTTACTCATTTACTAAATAAATTTTTATTCTGTTCCTACCTTATGCCAGTCACTCTTCTAGGCATTCTGGACCCAGCAGTGAAGGAGTAAAACCTCCTGAAGTATGAAGAATTAAATGAGTTAATGCAATAGGATGCTTAAAGAGTACGTGACACATAGTAAACACAATAAATTATGGCCAGTAATAATATTAGTGGTGGCTATATTTTATTAAAAAGCAATTGTTCTACTGGGAAATTCACAGTATAAATACGTATGATAATTATAAGATCACTTTATGTAAAGATTGCTGCTTTGAAGTAAACACAGCAGGTTCATAGGAATGGGGTGCACTTTAGTTAGGATAGTGAGAAAAAAATTCCTTTCAGGAGCTGAAATTTGAACTTAAAACCAAATGAAGGGAAATAACTCATTCTGCAGAGTTCTAGAGAAAGACTGTTTCAGGTAGAGTGATATTTAAGTACAATGCCCGCAAGCAAGGAAGAGATTGATATGTCTAGAGACTTGAAAAACTATAGCTGGCACATAGTACACCAGGAAGAAATAGATAGGAGATGAGGGCAGAGCTTTGTCAGTTGTTATACACCGTAGAAGGAGACTGAGTTTTATGCCAGTTGCAACAGGAAGCAAGTGAAGGGTCTTAAGAGGCATGATATTACCTGATTTGAAGTTCAAATATCATCCTTGCTGCCCTTTGCTCATATGTGGGGGGAAGAAGACCAGTTAGGAATCTAAAACCTTAGTCCTGGCTAGACATAATGCTGGTCTGGGCCAATGTTGGCAGTGGAGATGATGAGTTCAGGATGTATTATAGATGTAGCGCTGACAGGATATGTTGATGAATTATATATGAGGGAAGAGAGAAGGAGAGGAAACAAGAATGGGTTTTTGAATCGAACATCTGAATAGATAGTGGTAAGATTATTCTAGCGACTACTGTAGGAGAAACAGATTTGATGAGTAAATGAGTTTTTGTGTGTGGGGGGAGGTGAGTGTGTGTATGTGTGTAAATCATGACTTCTCTTTTGCTAACTATTCAAATAAGGCAATGTTCCTTACATAGAAATCTATGTAATAAATACCCTAGGTTACATTGCCAGGAAAAAAAGAATTCTACAACAGCCTGTTTGCTTTCTTTAATCAGTCACTAATTTTATTAGTGCACAAAATGTTTCCTCTTTTAAGTTGGTTACCTGGAAATGGAGAGAGATATTCCGTGCTCAATTACAATAAATAATTCATTCCAGATATATGGTACATCGCTGCCCTTCTTCCTTCTAATTGGACTTTGAGCAGACTCTATATTTTAATTGACCTGCTTCATATGTGTTTTAATATTGTATGTTACTCCAAACTAGTTTGAGGACTAGTTACTCCATAAATCATAGATGAATAAATAAGTAAATGAGTGAATTAATTAACAAATATCTGTTGCTTTAAACACAGTGCATCAATAAATTTGGATAAATAGCAACACCACATGCAAAATGCGTTAATTAAAAAGGTTAATAGTATCTAGCACTTGATGAAATTAAACAATGAGTCAAATCTGACCTGTGAATCATAAATTTCTTACCTTCTATTTCCTAAAGATTTAGCATTTGAGTAATTGAGCATATTTTTCTTAATGAAGTGAGAAAAAAAAATGTTGGTCTAATGTAGAAACAGACACAGTTTGCTTGAGAGCCATCACGTTTAACGTAAGCAAAGGTGCAAGAGATTATTTTAATTCATATACAGACCAAGAAAATCTCATACGCCTGGTTTAAGTACCACTTGAGAATGTTAATTTACATATTCCTGTTCAATGGCCAAGTTAATGAAGAAACAATGCATGCATTTAGTTTTAACCTTAAAAGAGATGTATAAAACTTACTTTGCTCTGTTATGTGTTCAGAGAAGCTTATAACTCTGGCCCTTAAGTGTTTTACAAACACTGAACTCACTTGTTCTCTGTCGGCTCTGGAGCAATAGAACAGCCTCACACTCATTTGAAGGAAAACATTGATTGCTTCTGGCTCATCTCCTCTTCTTTGCAACACAGTAAGACTGCAGCTAGACTGCCTAGGGTAAGCCACTGCTGCCCTAGCCAAGCTGCTTGCCTTCTGAAGTTTCGTTTCTTGTTTGCAATTTAGACATATTATAGTACTTTTTTCATGCAATTGTTAATAATAAATCACTTAATATAGTTCTTAGAAAAAAGTAAGTGCTAAATTAACATTATCACCATCGCAAAACCATTTTTTCTCCTTCTGGGCCCACTGACAGGAATGCTCAAAGGAAAAGCAAGTGATAATAATTAATTTAAAAAGTGGTTTTAGTCATTTCTTTGTGGAGATTCTCTCTCCAGCAGAGTAAAGAGCAAAAAACCCTTGATTCACACAATCAAATCAGAAAGTCAAGAGTATTTAGAGATCAACTAGAATGCGTCAGGCACAGTAGCGAAGGAGCAGTAGTTGTGTCTTCCTCATTTAGTTTTACATTAGGAAAGATAAAACAGACACAAAATATTTGCATGAGCAATGAGACTAAAATGGAGAATGTTGAGGGATGCATAAAATCACCAACGAACTTGAAAAAGTACATTGATTCTGGTTCCGGAAGGATAAATATAAATAAACTAAATGAAAAGAGAAGGGAAAAAAAGAGTTCAAAACAGGAGGAAGACCAAGGATTATATACAAATAGCTAACAAGCATATGAAAAGATGCTCAACACCAGTAATCATTAGGGAGATGCAAATAAAAACTACATTGAGGTATCATCTCACACCCATTAGGATGATTATTCAAAAAAACAAACAAAACAGAAATAAGAGTTTTTGAGGATGTGGAGAAATTGGAACCCCCTGTACACTCTTGGTGGAATTGTAAAATGGTGCAACCGTTATGGAAAACAGAAAAGAAGTTACACAAAAAATTGAAAATAGAACTATCATATGATATAGCAATCCCACTTCTGAGTATATATCCAAAAATATATTTTTTGGGGGGGGGGAAGGTTAGCCCTGAGCTAACTACTGCCAGTCCTCCTCTTTTTGCTGAGGAAGCCTGGCCCTGAGCTAACATCCGTGCCCATCTTCCGCTACTTTATATGTGGGACGCCTACCACAGCATGGCATGCCAAGCCACGCCGTGTCCGCACCCGGGATCCGAACCAGCGAACCCTAGACCGCTGAGAAGTGGAAGGTGCGAACTTAACCACTGCACCACCGGGCCAGCCCCCAAAAAAATTTAAAGAAGGGTCTCGAAGAGAGAAATACACACCCATTTTCATAGCAACACTATTCACAATAGCCATGAGATGGACACAACCCAAATGTCCATCCATTGATGAATGGCTAAAGAAAATGTGACATATACATACAATGAAATATTATTCAGCTTTAAAAAGAAAAGAAGTTCTGTCACATGCTACAACATGAGTGAACCTTGGGGACATTATGCTAGGTGAAATAAGCCAGTCAGGAAAAGATAAATGCTGTATGAGTACACTTATATGAGGTTAAATTTATAGAAACAGAAAGTAAAATGCTGATTATCAGGGACTTGGAAGAGGGGCAAAGGGCAGTTGCTGTTTAATGGGTGTGGAGTTGCAGATTTCAAAAATGATCAAGTTTGGGCCTGGCCCAGTGGCTGCATGGTTAAGGGTCATGTGCTCTGTTTTGGCAGCCTAGGTTCATGGGTTTGGATCCCAGGTCCAGACCTATACACCACTCATCAAGCCATGCTGTAGCAGCATCCCATGTACCAGGTAGAGGAGGATTGGCACAGATGTTAGCTCAAGGCTATTCTTCCTCAAACAAAAAGAAAAGAGGAAGATTGGTGACTGATGTTAGCTTAGGGCCATCTTCCTCGACAAAAAAAAAAAGAAAGAAAGAAAGAAATGGTTCTGGAGATGTTTTACAGTAATGCGAACATATGTAACATTGCTGAACTGTATACGTACAAATAGTTAAGATGGTAAATTCTGTTTTTTTTTTTTTACCACGAGAAAAATAGAAGAAAAAAAAAACAGGAGGAGGAGTGTTGCAATTGATCCACAGAGGTGAGATGCACCCCTTCATCCAATATTTATTCAGATGTTGAGACTGATGACACCACGTACATTATAAGAGGTTATGAAAAGGTTTATTACTCATGAAAGAATGAGGCTTTCTGGGGAGAGCAAAGTAGATTCCCAAACAGGTCCAAGATGGTATTAGAGAACAGGAAAGAAGAATGGCTTGGAGTTTAGTGGCCAAGGGTAGGGCAGAGAGAGGGTTCCTGCATGTGGGTTGGGGCTTATGTGGTTTGTACTTTCCTGCAGTAACAAAGGAGGGAATAATAAAACTTGTGTAGCTCATCCAGATGTGGGGCAGAAGGAGGAGGAGGAATAGTGGGACTTAAAAGTCACCAGTGGTCAAAAATCAAAAATGGAGTCATACTGTGACAATCCGTGATTGTTACAGACTGTTACAATTCTTGATGATTGGCTGATGACTGAACTATGCCATGCTTCATTTAATTATATTTGGACTTGTTTAAGTAAGTCACTACTGTCCTTTATTATGCTTAGCCTTGAGGCCATAAGTGAGGTGAAATTTCCATTGAATGCCTTGTTCATGAACTCATCATTGTGGGTTTCGTGTAGTGTCTTGTATTATGGCTTTATATATATAAAGAAATATGTGTGACCTTCATTTATATTTAGGATATATGTGAAGTGAGAGATTCCTAGAATTATTTACCCCAATGAGGAAAAGCTTGGATAAGAAATTGTTGTTGCTGCTATTGGCCAGACCAGATGGCCAAATCATTGGCAATAGTTTAAGAGTTTGGAAAAATGTGCAGATGGGGCCAATTGTTGGGCAGGGCATCCAGTGCCAAGATGACTATCTGACATTTAGCAAATTACGCTGTCCCTTGGCTCCCATCTTGGATCATGCACATCCTGGTTAATGGATGAAAAGTAGCAGCTCCCCAAGGAGCTCCATCATGTGTATGGTGGCCACGAAGTCCTTAAACCTTGGTGCTGGTTGTATGTGATGGGAGGGCTGTTGAGGTGTGTCATGAGAGCTGAGTAAAGGTATATTGTGTTCCTTCAAAGAGGAAGGCAAACTGCAGCTGAAAGCCTATTGAAATAGGCACCAAATAGAATATATTAGCCAAATGTATGATTGCAATGTATTTGTCTATTGCTGATTGAATAGTGGCAGTAATTTCAATAATGTTGATAGATAGAGACACAAATAGATACACATGACCCAGAGTCACTCAAAGGAGGGGCTCATTCCCATACTCTTGTGCCTAAAGACCAATTATAACTTTCGATTCAGGTTGAGATGAATCTATAACAGAGGCAAGGTAGAACTCAGCAGATGTAGTACAAAAGAGCACAGATCAAAGCACAAGCTTGCCAGCAGGCAGCAACCCAACTCAAAAGTATGCTAACCAGCAAGCAGCAGAACTGGTTAGCAAGTCAAAGCAAGAGAAGAAAGATCCCCAGGAGCGTGGTCGTTGCCTAGACCCACTGTTCTCTGTGCCAATAATTGTGTCATCTTGCAGAGGCAGAATAGACTCTCACACTCAAAAACTGGTTCAAATATTGAGACTAAAGATGAAACACAAGCACCAAGAGGGTGTGAAAAGGTTATCACTCACACAACGAGGCTTTCTGGGGAGAGTAGCGTGGGCTCCCCCACAGATCCAAGAATGGCATGAGAGAGCAGGGAAAAGAGGCTGGCTTGGGTGTGGTTAGGAAGTGGGGTTGGGGCTAAGATTCCCACACACAGGTCAATGCTTGTGTGGTTTAAACTTCCCACAGGTGCCAAAGGATAGAGCACCAGGTCTTTATTATCAGCTTGCCTAGATGTGGGACAGAAGGGGTAGGGAAAGTGGTTGGGTTTGAAAGCTGCCAGCAGTGGAACCTCAAAAGTGGAGTCAGACTATTACAAAGAGCATGAGCAAATGCACGTAGGTCAGTGAGAACATAACACTTTGAAGTAACTAAGAGTGTGGCTAAGTAGTAAGGGGAAAATTGGAAGTAAAAAGAGAAGACTGGTGAAATGGGCTAGCTATTTATCTGTCTTTGTAATAACAAACACATTTATTCTTGGCAATGAAAATAACTTGGAAAAATCTGTATCAGAATGCATAAGAAGATATTTTCACTACTATTAAGAAATATTTCATACTAGCTCCATGAAAAAATGTTATCTACTCTTCCCACTTTCTGAATAGAAAGCTCTCAGAGTATCCAGGGACAAGAGGAAGAGAAACTAAATGTGTCCCAGTCTAATCCTGTTAACTTGTAGCTATTTTGTTAACTCTAGTTTAATTCATTTTTATTTGATTGGTTATACACATCTTATAAAGTTTCCATTTAAATAATGCATATCAACAAATGAGATGTATTTTCTTGTAATACACACACTCATAAAATTCTGAAATCTGCAAAGGAAAATGAACAAAGCATGTTAGGTCAATACACAAGATTTATTTTATAATAGTTAATAGCATTTGTCTACACGTTTGGCTTTTCAAAGGCCCTTTGCGTACATTATCACATTTTACCTAAAAAATAGTCTTATGAGGACATATAATATAAGATCATCTGTGTATATATGTGTGTCTGTATGTACAGATATGTGTATGTTCTTTATGTTTCAGTTCATATATAAAATCAAAGCACACATTTTATTTTGCTCAAAATTAGGCAACTAGAAATAAAATCTGTCTCCTTACTTGCAGTCTAACTCCTTCTTAACTATGAAATATTTAAATTCAAGAATTATTGGTTTAATTATTATTAGTTTAAATTGTTATTATGTATGTATCAGAGTCCCATCAAAAAAACGGAAGCCATGCTAGTTGTTTTAACAGAGATCATTGAAAGCAGGGATTTAGTTAAAACACTTTTGTGTTGGAGAACTGTAGTCAGTAAAAAGATTACACAGAGATAACACACAGCCAGTAGCAGGGATCAGCTACCATCCGGAAGAGGAGATAAGAGGGAACCTAACACTTGAAGGGGGTTCTGAGGAGCTGGAACAGACCAGCTAGGAGAGGGTACTGCCAACTGCTGCTGTTTACTTTGAGAGGTTGTGATAAGATTGGTTCTGGGAACAGAGAAAATGATAGAGTTCACAGCTGGAAGCAACTGCTTCTGCAGGGATTAAGAACCATTGGCTGAGTGACTCTGCAGGCACAGTAGGCAAACAGGAAGGGAAGAGCCCTTTGTCTGCCTGCAGCCCTCCAATCCCCTCACAGGGTTCCTGTCAACAGAACCTAATAAGGAGTCAGCTAGCAATGTAGTTTGCACAGTCAAGTCTCAGCCCAAAAATTACGTGAATATAGATGAATGAGTTTGGGGTTGAGAGAACTGGTACAACATGGGAACTTAAAATTCATTTAATGGGCCAGCCCTGGGGGCCTAGTGGTTAAGTTCAGCGAACTACTCTTTGGTAGCCTGAGTTTGGTTCCCGGGTGTGAACCTATACAACTCATCTGTCAGTGGCCATGCTGTGGGAGCGGCTCACATACAAAAAGAGGAAGATTGGCAACTGATGTTATCTCAGGGTGAATCTTCCTCAGCAACAACAACAACAACAACAAAAATTCATTTAGTGTATTTATAACATGGATAGCCTTAAATGATAAATAATATGTTTGAAGAAGAGTAATCTATTTTACACTCATGTGGAGAAATACGTAGAGGATGTATGTAAGGATAGGCAGTCCCTTCCTGCTTTTCTCTTTGGGACTAGAGTAATTTTTGATAAGCTACACCACTGGTCCACAATACAAGAATGCTTTTCATTGAGTGCTGGATTCTCCGTATTCTATAGGTCATTTCTGAAAGCTCCTTTCAGAAACTTCTAACTTGGCAATGGTGCAATATTGATTAATTCAACAAGTATATGTCAAGCATATAAAATTTTGCGAGTGTTATAGATGGCCAAAGTAATTCATTTAGAAATCCTAGGAATGGTAGATTTTGGAAATCCCCTTTCTACTGATATATAATAAAAAATATGAAATCATAACACTTAAAACATATAGGTATACTAAAATCAAAGTAGATTTTATTGCCAAATTCTAGACGAGTCTAAAATCTGAACTAAGTCTCTCTCTTTCTCTCTTTTTGTGCTTGCTTCTACTGGCTCCACTTTACCAGGAATACAGTGGTCGTGTCGTTACATGGATTGCATAGGCTTTCATCCTCAGAAACCCAGCATGGCGCCCACAGCCCAGAGATCAGAAGACAGGGTTATTGTGTTTGTGAAGCTTACACAGACTGACAGCTTCTAGATGGTGATTCTCCATTCCTGCCACATCTAAGCTAGCAGAGAGGTTTGGCTTTCTCTTCATGGCCTCAAGACTGTCAAGGGAATTTATGCAGACTGTACAGAAAAGAGTTCTGACTATAAATTAAAACATAACCCATCAATTTTAAACATGGTCTATTTCAATGTCCTATTTTAAAATATGTAGTTTCAGGCAACAGATGTAAAATACTCATTTACAAAAATCATCTCTATATGGTGGTGTGTATTTTGTTTAGAAACACTGACTGTGTTAACAAGTCAATCTTTTGTGAAGTCGTTAAAGGATGGCCTACCAGTAGAGGCAGCACTGCCTTTCAGCGTGTCTCCTCAGCCCTCCTGGTTGCCACCACCCATTTTGTGAGAGACGTTAATCCCAAGCAAATGTGTCCTGATAGAGGGGGTTCTATCCCTTTGCAACTAAACAGATGTGACAGCAGGTGAGGATAAAATCAATGTTAATTTTCCATGGTGTTCATATGAAAATAACCAAGTGTTCAGGTGTAAGGAGACAGAAAAACAGAAAACAAAGGAAGAAGTAAGATCTCTGCTCAGCTTTTTTATTTATTTTGTTTCTATTATAAATAAACTCAATCTTCAATGATCTGTCCTTTAATCTTTCTCTGCCTTGTTGCGCTGTGGTGCAGTGAATTGAGTAGTGAAAGGATAGCATCTGATTGACATTTAGAGGGTCTGTTTTTACCTATAAAATACACAGTGTTTTACATATTGATATATGTATATATGATATATATTATATAAAATATATACGTAAAGTATATAATATATATTTTTTATTTCCTCCTGACCTGCTACCTACTCCTGCTCGTATCCTTTTACTTATCTTTCCTTTCATCCTAATATTTGCAAATGCAGTGAAACTTTGTAGGTGGTACCCAGGTATCAAAGACTAGTCAGGTCTCCACTCCTTTTCAAATCTAAATCTTTTATAGGGATGTGTAATAAGCCCAGCAATCAAGGTTAACTGTACACAATCCTCACTTGTATGGTGAGATCAGTGGTTTGTCCTTTCCTCATGTCTTGGGAAATTGGAGATCAGATTCATTGCAGGAGCTTCCTTCGGGTCCAGGCCTGTCTGGAAATGGGTGTTGGTGTGGTAATAAAATTTGGCTGAAGACATAGGATTTGGGGCTTTATGGTAGAATAGAAAGAGCATTTGACTTTGAGCCAGGAAAATTACACCTGAGTCCTGAGGCATGAATCATTCTCTGCAAGCTTTAATTCAATTACTTCATTTGAAAATAGATGTAATGATACCCAGAAAAAAAGCATGGTGGATGTGACGTTCAAATTATGCTTGTAAAAATTATGTTGAGCTATAAAGCATTGTACAGATGCCAAGCTCTATTATTATTAATTTACCGCAAGTAATGATCAGGATTGTCATTTGGTGCAGAAACAGTTCCTTGAGTCAATCTTTTATTTTCCTTATAGAGGTTCCTGGAACAGACTTGTCTGTTTTCCCTTGAACTATCATGACCCAGCTGATCAAATTAACTCTCTTCTTAATGGATACATCATAGTCTTACAATATTTACCCTACTATTTATTCTCTAAAACAAACACAGCCCATTCCCCAACTTCTTTGCTCAATATTCTTCCTTCCTTCCTTCCTTCCTTCATTCCTTCCTTCCTGTCTTCCTTCTTTCCATCCTTTCTTCCTTCCTTTCTCTCTCTCTCTCTCTCTTTCTTTCTTTCTTCCTTTCCTTCACTCTTTTCTTTCTTTTAAGTTTCACAGGTGATTTTCTACTGTAAATAATAAGGTAACAGCTTAAATGTGGATCAAAGTAGTAGATATAAATAAGTGAATTTACAATAGATCATGTTGGGAAAGACTTACTTTTCATAGATAATACCTTGTTTTCAAAGAAGAAAGGACAGAAGGAAGATTTGTCCACATTCATAAAACAGCAACTGAGCCTTTTTATGACAAGACGTATAATAGTAGTCATGGTTCTTAAACAGAAGCCACTTTGGGAGGAAACTTAAGGCCACTAAGCTGGGGATAGGATGTTGCCCTTGGAAGTAGACTTCTGAAACCGAGAATGAAAGGTCAGGATGTGGGGAAGAGTGGAGGACTGCCTTAGAATATTCTTTTATTTTCCTCATCTGCCCTGACATTCTAGCAACTGAGGAATTTCCAGAGTAAATGCCCTTCCCACTATTTCAGTGAATCTTTGTCTCCTATTGACCAATAATTAGAATCCTAGAATTTGAGTTAGGAAAAGCCGCAAGGGTCAACAGTTCCAGTCGTTTCCATTTTGCTTGAGCAGAAGAGATACTAGGGAACCTCTTCCCTGGAGATTTTGATTCAAAATGTCTGTGGTGTGCCCCAGGAAGTTATGTTTTCAACAAAGGCCTACGTGATTCTACCAATCTAGCAATTGTAAGAATACTCTCATGTTATTGCCTTGGCGCTAAAAACTTTGAGACACAGCATAGCAAACAAATTAATTGCAAGATCCTTTAAACTGAAAGGAAGCTGAAGCCAGTTAGTGCCAGGCTATGTTAAGAATTCAGACGTCCTGACTTTCAGACCAGAGTTCTTTTCTCTTTGAATTCAGGGTCTGACTCGCGTGAAACAACAGCTCCTGTCTTTGTATTATTTGGTGTTCACTGGTCTACACCTCAGAAGAACAATACCTGTCAAAATAGGAATTATTTTTGCCTCATGTACTCATGAAAATAGAACAAGCTATCCAAAACCCTTTTAACAAATTTTCATTTGTGAGGTGAGCTAGGATTTAAAACCAGAACTTGACAAGTTTACAAGGATGGTTATAAGCTGAAATAAGCTGCTAAGTGAGGCTATAGAATCCTTTTCCCTAGGGATAGCTTTTTTTTTTTTGTCTTTTTTTAAGTTTTCTTTACATGCAGTAGAACCAACAGGTAGTGGAAAAGACAAGCTGACTCATTCGTGGAAATGCACTTTAACATCATAATTTTATAATTTACCTTTTCCTTTTGATTCCAACTTCATTCACAAGAAAGGATTAATAATTATATGCATTTATATGGGACCTATGGATAAATACAAGGAAATAATACAGATACAATATCTTAGTAGATTTTAGACTAAACTTGTCATTTACAACCAAGAATTGTTAAGAAAATGATTTGAAACCCCTTTAAATTTACCCATGTCACATCTTAGACTTCTCTCCCTGCCATTAATAGTCACAAATCAATAAAAAAGAAAAACACAAAGACACCAAGAGTACAATGAGAAACAGATATAAACAGATAATTAGTAAGAGAAAAGCACAGTTGTAAAAGGAATAGTCCTATTCAAGATTAGGGGTAGTCAGAAATATAAAAATAAATATTTTCATTCAACAGATTTTCAGTTTTTAAAAAAATTAATCATAATTTTTTCAGAATAGTCATTGGGGTGTACAAAAGGAACTCTCAGACTTTGCTAGGGGAAGAGTAAATATTGACAGGAAGGCAATTAGGCAATTTGTAAAAAGCCTTTAAAATGTTAATAGTCTGTAACATGCTAATTCCACTTTTAGAATTTTTTCTAAGGAAATAATTGAAAAAATTATCAAAGATATACTCATTTATTAATTTATTCGTGCAACAAATACTGAGCATCTGCCATGTGTCAGGCAATCTTCTGGTCACTGGACATATATGTTTCAGCAAAATCAAGTACAGCTCATGCTTTCAGGACACTGACAGTCAAATAGCGGAGTTGAGAATTAATCCAATGGTCACAAATAGACGCCTAATTACAAACAGTGGGAAGTTCTATGAAGTCAAAGAACACAGTGAGTCAGACATTTCTCTACTTCCCTTCAGGATTATATCTCCTGAGAAAGTAACATTTAAGCTAAGATTTAAAGAACAAAATATGAGAGAACTAGGGAAAGAGACTTTGAGAGAAAGAACAGCCCATGCAAAGCCCAGGATCCACAAAAACATGTTCTGTTCAAGAAACTGAACTATGATTTATGTGGAGAGGTAGAGGGTGAGGGGAGAAAGATGAGGACAAAATGGTAAGCAGGATGGAACCCTGGCAAGTCATCTTATAGACATTGTTTTTTACCCCAAAACAATAGAAATCCAGTGAGTAGACTTAGTAAGGAGTAACAGAATTCAATTTTTCTCTTAAAAATGTCCCTCCAGCTTCCATGTAAAGAACAGTTTAGAGAGAGGCAAGAAGAGATTATAGAAAAGCAGTTAGTGGGTCAATGCTCTCCTGCGAATCAGAGGTGACTGGCTTATATCAAGGTAGTACAGGGAAGATGGAAAGCAATAAATGAACTCAGGAATTATATTTGATGTGAAATCTTTAGGCTATATTGCTGGTTGGATATGGGGAAGGAAGGAGAGGGATTTTTAGGAGTGACTCCAAAGCTTACTGAAATGACTGAAGGGACAATGGGACCAATCAGAAAAATTAGAGAATCACGGCTGAGGGCAGAGTTTTGGTAGATTGTAGGGGAGGAAAGATAAGAGTTTAATCTTGTAGCTGTCGTGAAGGGGTTGGTTCTGAGAATTCTTAGTGGCCATGTTAGCAATTCCCTTGAGTCTTCAGGGTTAGATCCAAGGAGGGACCTGCCATGGAGATATAACTATGTTTCCTGGGTATCTGATAATTATTGAAGTTCTAAACATAAATGATATTTTCCTGAAAATATGTAGAGTGAGGGGGAAAAGAAAGAAAAGGAGGCCTAGGACCTTGAGTTCTTTGAGGACTCCAACACAAACAGTAGCGGATGGTTCTGCAGCAGAAACTGAGAATAAGTCACAAAGCTAGAAACAAAACCAGAAAATGCTGGTGATTGAGAAACTAATGGCCGAAGAAGGAAGTCTCAAAGAGCAAAATGTAATAAATATTTATAACTAAGTACAAAAAAGATGAAGGCCAGGATTGACTGGATTTAATGAGCTTAGAACAACGACACTGTTTTGATAGTGTAAAGGAGAGGAGAGCCATGGTGGAGTGAGCTGAAGAATGAGGAAATGTGAAAATGGAGGCTCTGATGATCAAAACATGACTAAAATAGAAAGAAGTTAGTTTTTTGGTTAAGAGGGGAAGAGAAGTTCACAAAGGAGTTTTGGATTGTTGTTATTTTTTATTTTACTTGTTTTGTGTTACGATAAGAAAGATGTGAGATAATTCAGTGGAGATGGAGGGAGAAGGAAGAATTGATAAGGAGATTCCATAGGAACATAAAGATACAGGCTCCACCATGTCAAAAAAATGAGTATCCTTTAGGCTAACAGGATACTTGTATAATATTTATTAAATTGAGGGTTTTTTTATACTAAAGGAAAGTTAGAAGTTGCCTAAATGTGAAGGCAATATGAAGTTGATTAAAGTATTGTATAAATAGGAAATAAATTATGATCTGGCCTTTAATATTTTCTAGGTTTTTATTTATTGAACTGGAAATATTTTCATAGTAGTAGAATTGTCCACAATTTTCCCTTTTGCCTTATATTTAGTGGAGAGTTTTATACATCATGAGTGTTTAATACACACTGACTAAATAAGTAGAGAAATACACTATTTAGAGTAAAAATCCCACTGCGCAAACAGGTATACAAGAAATATTGACATACTGAGAGGATGTCTTCATTTTCTATAAATCAGCTTAATTTTGATGCCAAACTCTCATTTCATGAGGAGTTGTGAAAAATCCTGTTTCAGTGTCCACCTATGCTTTTTTGCTTCCAGGAGCTATACAAGAGTTTTAAGGAGGTGCCTCTGCTCAAGGACAATGTTTATCTGTGGACTAGCTATGCTCTGGCTTCCATGGTTCTTTCCAGTCTATTATTTTGTCTCCTTTGGGCGTGAGAATCTGGGGTCTGTAGGCCTAGAGGGTAGGATCTGGCCTCCGAGTGCGTCAAGCAGCCTTGCCCCTGGAGACTATCTTGCCTCCCTGTCAGGGTACCACCAGAGAATCAGCACGGGCTTGATTGGCTTATATGACTCATGCCTATCTCTCCATCTCCAGAAAGGTTAGGCCAGTGAAGCACCTTTTCTTCTTCATCCTCTTTCTTCCCAATGGCCTTGGGCTTCTGGGAACAGAAGACAGCTTTACAATAAAACCGTTCTGAATCATGAAAACACAGAACATGCTACCTTTGGAGAAAGAAGAAAATTTTAGGGTCAAAAAAAGTAATATCTCAAAAATTGGATGGTCATGTATATCAATTCTATGAAAAAGTCATGAGAGTGTGAGATAGATAGATAGATGGATAGATTGATAGAGCCTCTGTGAAGTGAGATAGTGTGGGGAATTTTAAACTTTGTTTTGTTTTGCTTGGCTCATTTTCTTTTAAATTATTTTTAATAATATATTATTTAATAAGCAAACTAGAGAAATATGGGAAAAAGAAAAAAATAACTTTAATATTCTGGAAACATAAATGCTTTTTTCTTTGAAAAGCAGAGCAATGCCTAGAGCTGGTACGTGGCAGAGTCTCCTAGCAACCCCAGCTTCTGAATGACCACAAATATAGGCGGAAGGCATCCGTGTTCCATGTTGGCTATAAGAAGCTTTGTGCAACTGATGCCTTGGGGATATACTATATTGGTCACGTGCTCTACTTTTGAGCGTTTTTCTTTCCTAAATAGTCATATTGTATGCGTTACATACAGAATAGTATCATATTCTTTTCAGTGGACTCCATCCTGCTTTGCATTTATGTGTCTTTGGATATATTATGAAAAGTTCTCAATTACAGCTGGAGGACAGGGTCTGATAAATCACAGAGGAGAGAAATTTTATATGGGAAAAGGCATGTTCTATACCTTTGCCATTTCTAAAATATATCATTCATCCACAAAAGCATTTAGTTTATGAAAAGGGCTTGTGCATGTTGACATCCATTTTGGGCATATTGTTGAATTGACCAAGCTTTAGAAAATTTGGGCTCTGTTCAGACTGTGATACTGTCCATGTCACTCGATCTTCTAACATTTTCTTTCTTTCACTTCACTCTCTTAGCAGTTTGAGATTGGGAATGAGAATTCTGTCTTCTTCTTTTCCCCTCAAGTAATCACTTGCTATGACTAAATTCCTCTCAGCGATGCTGACAGGCATGTTGCCAACAACAGAGCATTCACTGCTTATTGCTGTTGACCCTGCTCTGCTGGACTCAGGGCTACACACCAAAGGAGCATATTCTGATCTTCTCCGTAGAGAAAGTCAAAGTGAAGCATGAAATGATAGCTACCTACTGTTATTCTGGTTTGATTCTAAGAATTATACATGACCCTTCTTTCATCTTCAGTTTGTATAAAATTCCCCTTGCTCCTGAGGCCAATGGACTAGGAAGATAGAAGCAAAAGTAAAGCCTGCAAATGTTCAAGGCTAAGGACTCTGTCAAAACAAAATCTCACCATAATGAGCCGGTGCATACATTTGAGAAGCCTATCTTTTGTTCCCTGGCGCCTTTTGGGAACTCCAGAAAGTAGCTGTCAGACATCAGGCCAAATCTTCAGCTTAAGGACTTTGGGCAGCAGCTTCCGGGTACGGAAGCAGGAAAGAGAAGCAAGGACTAGAGGAGCCAGGGGTTCAACAAAGCTGAGCCAAAAAGGCTCAGAGGTGGATCCACCATAGGCAGAAAAGCTGGTATCCCGGGGCAAACAAAAATTGAAGATCAACATGAAATAGCAGCTTGGAAGACATGCTGGTAAGCAAAAGTTCCAGGCATGTGGATCCTGAGGGTCATGTTAGAGCTGAGCTCTTGCAAAATGTACGACTCACAGCAGTAAAGAGAGGAGAGAAGACTTTAGCGTTTGCTCAGAGCCACTATTCAATAAAAGCGAATTAAATTGTGATCACTCTATTTTATTTTTAATTACCTTTCAAGCCTTTTCAAGGAAAACGTCTCAATTTAAAGCTATATGTTTCATAACTCTCCACTGATTTCTTTTTTATCAGAAGGAGATGTAGTAAATAAATACCTCCTATTTACGGCAAGTTATCGTTTCCATTTTAATGACATAAATCTTCTTTTTAAACATATTTAAAGTGAATTTATTTAAAGAGAAATGTTAGGTAAATAATGATTTCAGTGTAGTAGAGCTGGTTCATAGATATGGCAAAAGTCCTGAAGATGGCACTTAGGTGACAGACATTTGGGAAATATTGTTTTGAGACTATAATGATACACACACTCTTGCATATACACCATATTCCCTCATCAATTAGAAGCTATATCTATTTTCATACAAAACTGAGAATATGGAACACACAGACATACACACACAAGTAGATGTTACTATGAAAGGTGGGGGGGGGAGGGGAATTTGTCTCCAACTTTTAATCTCTTCTTATCCAATAAAAGGATTTGAAATGAAACAATAACTTGGATTTTGGATTTATCAACCAGGAGGAACAAAAAAATAACTGTCTACCTTATGTTTGTAACTTCTCTGAATTAACTTGCCCACATAAGTGATCCAGTTTCAGATTGTCAGTGGCATTTCCCATGGTTGATGACAATAGTGTTGGGTAATCCCAATGTTCTGATCTCAGGAAAGAATGTAAGATTTAAATGCTTCAATTCCACAAAAAAGATTTTCTAGTCTGAAATCTTCATGAATATACCCCATAAGACAATACTCTTTTATGATATTGTGAAGTAGAAGCAAGTTAGAATAGTAGTCAACTGTCATAAATCAGCCTATATACTAATAAAGAGAAAAGAGCTGTCTTTTCTTTCATATTTGGTAACATATCCAACTCTCTATATAGCAGTCCTGTCAATCTAAGTCCACTGTGTTTTGTAACAATTAAAATAAAGTACACATACAGAACAGTGCTATTATAATTGCACAGCTCAAGAAATTTCACAATCTAAACATGCTTATGAAACAAGCACCTAGATCAAGAAACATGATGTTACCAGTATCTTGGGAAGCCCTATCATTATCCCTTATGGTCACTACAGTTTGACAAAGATAACTGCTGTCCTGACTAGTAATAGTGTAGATTAGTTTTGGCACATGTTGTAGTTTATATAAATGAGATAATGCAGAATACACTATTTTATGCCTGATTTTTTTTTTTCACATTCAAAAATATATTTTTGAAGGACCAGCCCAGTGGTATCATGGTTAAGTTCACAAGCTCTACTTTGGTGGCCCAGGATTTGCAGGTTTGGACCCTGGACACGGACCTACACATGTGGTGGCATCCTACATACAAAATAGAGGAAGATTGGCGCAGATGTTAGCTCAGCAACAATCTCCCTCAAGCAAAAAGATAAAGACTGGTAACAGATGTTAGCTCAGGGCCAATCTTCCTCACCCCCCCAAAATATATATATATGTTTATTCAAATAAATATATATATATATTTTGGGGATTCAGCATTATGTTTATGACTACAATTGTAGATCGTTCATTTTATGCTGCACACTATTTATGAAAAGATGTTCAACCTCACTCGAAACAGAGAACTGCAATTTAAAATTACACTGAGATACCATTTTTATCTATCAGATTGGCAAAATTTAAAGTTAAACAACACAGTCTATGAGTGAGACTGTATGATGAGATACTTTCATACTTTGTGGTTGGAATGCAAATCAGTATATTGCTTATGAAAAGCGTATACCATTACACACACATTTACCTTTGCATCCAGCCTTTCACTTCTAGGAATTTACCCTGCAGATATGCCTACCAAAATCTATTTAAAAAGAAAATATTATGTAATTTAATGTAGCATTATTTGTAACTGAAAAAATTGGATATAATCAATATTTCCATACATAGGTGAGTGCTTGAATAAATCATAGCACATCCTCACCAGGGAGAGCTATATAACTCAAAGAAAAACGGTGAAGAGTTCTATGAACAGATTTGGAGTGATTTCCAAAATATATTTTTAAGCGAAAAAAAGCAAAGTACAAAAGTGCCTATATTATTTAGTACTCTACTTTGATTAAGAAAAAATGTGAGATAGAAAATAATACGTGGACATAGTGCTCACTAATGCAAAATGAATCATGGGAAGCATAAACTAGAGACTGACTGAGATTGGTGAATTTCAGGGGATAATTGGCATGGCATGGAAGGATAGAAAAAAATGAGGGGATCCAATTTCTCCACACTCTCACCAACACTTGTTATGTTTTATGTTTATTCTTTGATAATACCCATCCTAACAGATGTGAGGTGATATACCAGTCGTTTTGGTTTGCATTGCCCTGATGATTAGCGATGTTGAGCTTCTTTTCATATACCTGTTACCCATTTGTATGACTTTGGAGAAACACATAATCAAGTTCTTTGCCCATTTTTTAAGTGGTTTATTTATGTTGCTATTGAGTTGTAGGAGTTCCTTATATATTTTGGAAGTTAACCTCTTAGCGGATATATGGTTTGCAAATATTTTCTCTCATTCCATAGGTTGCCTTTTCACTCTCTTGATTGTTTCTATTACAATGCAGAAGCTTTTTAGTTTGACGTAGTCCCACTTGTCTATTTTTGCTTTTGCTGCCTATGCTTTTGGTGTCATATTTAAGAAGTCATTGCAGAGACCAAGTCAAGAAGGTTTTCCTCTATGTTTTCATCTAGGAGTTTTATAATTTCAGATGTTACCACACACACAAACACAAAACAAGAAATACAAGGAACTTTTGGAGGTGATGGTCATATTTATTATGGTAATGGTAACACAAGTGTAATCATATGTCCAAATTCACCAAATTGTGTGCCTTCATTATATGCAGTTTTTAGTATACCAATTATATACCTCAATAAAGCTGAAAAAAGAGAAGTGAGGGAAAGAGACAGTTCACATTACCTTTTAGTAATGTTTCATATATTTAAAAAAAATAACAGGTATGGTGGAAAATTGAAGTGTAATTCCAACAAAAGCAAATTAATTAAGTCATATTTCAAACAAATATCATAACAACTCTAAAAGTTAACAAAAAATATAACCCCAAGCGCAATATAAATCAATATATGAAAAACAGTAAATGATTAATTAATAAACGAACAAGCAAAAAAATGAATGCACAAATAGGGAAAATAGGAAAACTCTTTCTTAAAGTGTAAGGCCAAATAGTAAATGTGGAAATAATGATCAAATTGTGATGACAACAATCATTATAACTGGTTCAAGCAAAAATTATCAATAGATAGTATAATGAATGGAGAAAAGTTACAAGTTGAGAGTTATTTATACGGTCTCAATATACACGGTATTTATTAATCATAAAGAGAAAAATAGTAAGTGTATAGTGGAGAATCTGCAGAAAACCACCCTAACCAAGGGATGTGAATTCATATTACCAGTAATGGGAAAAGTCGGCCTCATACACAAATGATATCGTGCACTGAGAAGACCACATCACATCATTCTTGCGATGTCGTGGTCCAAACTGCATAACCTGAATCTAATCATGAGAAAACAATGGTGAAGCCCAAAGCAAGGGGGCATTTTGCAAAATAACTGTCCTGTACGCCTCAAAAATGTCAAGATATTGGGACTCAAGGACCGCAAATCTGTTTCAGAATCAAGGAATCTAAAGAAACATGACAACTGGATGCAATATACAACTGGAATTTTGTCTTTTATAAAGGACATAATTGGGAATGGATGAAATTGAATTTTGGCTGACAATTAGAGAATCATATCAAATTAATAAACTAACTTTTTATAATTTTGCTGTAGTTACGTAAGAGAGTGTCTCTGACCCTTAGAAATGCACATCAAAGTATTTAGGGTAGATGAATATCGTGTCTGAAAATTATTGTCCAACAGTCTGGGGAAAATATACACATATATCATGTATAGAGAATATAAATTATAAAATACCAACTACCAGTATACACATATGAATGTACATGTATACATACATATGCATGTATATATGTGTATATTACACATGTGTAAATATAATACATATATACTAAAATTTGAGGTATCTGGGTGGTAAAGGATACACAGGACTTTTTATACAAGATGTTTTGTATTTTCCTTGCAACTTTTCTTTAAGTCTGAAATTATGTCAAAATGAAAAGATAAGATTAAAGAAAAAAAGTCCAGGACCAGCATGCTACTTTGAAAAAGTGTCAGAGGATTAGGTGCCACTCTTTAGTGGAAAATGGAATTAGATAATGGGAAATAGAATTACTAGGGACGTAGCAAAGGTAAAGACAGGGACTCAGGGATCTGTTGCTACACAATCAGGCTAATTTTGCCAGGTGACATCTCTTTCACCCAGACCTTCTTAAATCAGTCACATATAGACACGTCAAAGGTGCACTTCTGTGCTTTAAAGTTGTGGCCTGGAATTGGACAAAAAATAACCGCACATTTCTTGGAAAATGCTAGTGAATTTGACAGCTTATCTCTATCCCTCAGCTTTACAAATGACTGGAAAGTAGACATTAGTTAATTGAGGCAGTCTTGTATATTTCTCTTTTCAAATATAAATTGTCCTTCAGTAAAATGATCATGATACCTTTTATAAAGTTTTTAGAACAATAATGTGTTTAAATTTGCAAGGTTTGCTTGACTTTCACAAGTGTTCTAAAATGGACATAGAATTCTTTTCAGTGTATTTACATAATTAGTACTTATTCAAGGCTCATATAATATACAAGCTTAATTATTTAAAATACAAGCAAAATTTAATTACACATGCTAATTGTGCTCCTTTAAAAATGTGCTCAATTCAGTCTTCCATGGAAAACTTTGACAGGGAGTAGATTGTAGTCAAACATAGAAAATGTAAACATACTGGAGTTTCTTTGAAATATGTTTCTTCATTTCAGTGTTTTATTGTTAGAATTTGGAATTTGTGTATTTTGCGTAAAATACCCGTGTATTTTGCAGTTTAAAAACGTCATTTGATATTGTCTTCAGCTTATTTTTTTCAGTGGGGTTTCAGACGTGGTTTGAGTAGCCAAGCTGACCTTTAAATTAAAAAAAAATTTTAAAAACAACAGTGTTAGTGTTTTTGATTTGACAGACCTCAAACACAGGTTAGACTTCTTGCTAACAGCTAGAGGGAAAAAACAAAGTGAGGTATTGGCTTATAATTATAACCTTTTCTGAAGAAAATGTTGACTCTGAAAGTCAGCACAACAAAGCTTCTACTTAAATATTCAGAGCTATTGTTTCTGACACCGGTGAATCAACGATGACCACAAATGATAAATAGTACCAGCAAAGTTCTACTGAAAATAAAAATTCCTTATTTGGAGGGCTACAAAGACCCTAGAAAAAAGCCTTTGTTGACAGGAAATTTCTAACATGAAAGGAATAATTTTTTTTTTTTTTGTAAATCTAATTGCCATGACAATGTAAGACTTCTGGTGAATGTAATCTGAGTGGAGGCATCCATATTCAAAAGATTCTTATGAAGTACCTACTATATATCAGACTAACCTGAAAATATATTATCTAAGCCAAATTTGTGAATATTATGTCAGTGTCAGAGTGATCAGATGTGCTGATATTTATAGAAGAGAAAAGCAGGTACAGAACACAACACAAAGGATAAAGTTAAGAAAATGACAGAAAGAAAGTGTCAGCTGTCAGAGAGCGCAGATTATTGAACTTCATTCTCTTCCTTCTCTTAGATTTTCATAGGAGCTAAAATAATCTGGGGTATTTTCTTTAATAATTTGTTTATTTAAATAAAAATCTGGTAGTCTACACTACGTCAATTTCTGAAATTCTTTTACTTTTCTTTACAAGAATAAGTTTCATGCAGTTTATATGAGACCAATCATTCTTGTCCAATTGGGTTAAAATAAGAATATAATTTTTCTTTTATGTTTAAGAACCTAAACATCATAATTTCACTGCATTTTGAATTAACTTTGTATTATATTTTTTCTATTATATATAATACATATGCATAACTATGTACATTTTCAATCTTTTTTCTTTCTCTTAGTTTTAGTTAAAGTAAGGATCATAAAGACTGCCCAGAGGTTGAAGACCAAGGAGTTCATGACAGAGTCTTCTACAAAATGACCAAGTGTGAAATTATGTGCCAAAACAACATAAATTTGGTTTTGCTCTTTATTCAGGTTAAGTAAACATTATATTGACAATTTATTTTATAATGCTTTCCTATTCTATTTAAAAATATTTTAATTCTTTAGAAAATTAACATATAACAAGATTATATGAAGTTATTTGTTACTTAGGAATTTTAAATACAGAGTACAGGGAAGAGACAGAAAAAAATAGAAGAGAGAAAAAAAAGGACTTCAAGTATAGGAAACTAACAATATTTAAGGAAATCTCGATGCGTAAACATGAAAGTAACCCAAACGCACCTTTGTTTCAAAAGCTGGATCTTAAGAATGGCTAAATGAAGCATCATTTCCTTTGCTTCCTGTGGAGCAGATAAAGCAGAATAAGTCTCTCTTGCAGAAAAGATGAAGGTAACTCCAACCACACTGAATCAGTTAAAGCAAACTTTATATTGGTTTTTGTTCACAAATGTCATGTCCACTGAATTTTGCCTTTGGTTTCCTTTCATTTGAAACCCTAGGAAACCTGAAACTCAAAATAAAATCCTTACCCTTTGCTCAGCTCTGTGGGTTTGGAAACTTCTCTAGGGTTTAGCTCATTTTTTCATTCTTACCAACTGGCATAAGAATTGGACACTGAACCCAAATGAAACCACAAAAATTGGTCTCAAAACAGCCCTGGCTATCAAGAGAAAGCAAAATGTTAACTTTATAGGTTCACTGAATGGTTCAGGGTTTTGGAAACTATTCACATTATACTTGGCCCTTTTTATCTCTATTTTCAACCTCGAACAAAATCTCTCAGGATTTAAGGTTTCAGTGTTAGGACAGAAGCTTGGATCTTAACTACGGAAACTTTCTTGCATTGTCCCTCGAGGAAAGAGGATTGTATGTATTTGAATCTTATGAAAAAATAAATTTAAAATTTATCCAAATTTACACCATGAAGTTACTATGAAAACTTGTAAAATGCAAATTAATCTTCTTGTTCTGGACTAAGATTGATGGAATATCACTGACTCACTCACTAAATTGTCCAAACCATGAAGAGTGGTGTATAATGTCGGTATGTAGGTAGTTGAATAATCTGAGAAAAGTAAAATACGCTTAATATTTTTGAAGTAGTTAGTTAAAATTATAACTACAATATAAATAACACATACTGTTGACTTTGTATTGAATAGTAGGAACTAAAATTACAACTACATTGTCAGTGATTGTGGGAATGAACAAAAGCATACAAAAGGAAGTATGTTCACATTTTCTACTTTGAAAATAATCTGGCCATTTTATTTTCTATTGTCTTTGACTTAGGAATGATGGTCATCTGCTGCTCTCATATTTGGGTTCTAGTAGCGGTTTTTCAGTCAAACTTATATGATTTACTTTGTTTAAAAACCAACACCAATACCAACTCCAAAACCAAAATACCTTCTATTGACTGGATGCCTTGTTAGGATTAAATTAGGATTGAATTTGGTTTCCTAATAAACCTATACACACACATATTTTAGCAGCTTAACAAAATATAGGTTATATTTACAGATTTATTTATTTATTTTTACAAACAAGAAATCTGGAGGTGAAAAATAAAGGACAAATAGATTTGTTTAGGTAACTAATCAAGGACATAGGATCCTTCTTGCCTCCTATTCCCTCTGTTTTACTGTGTACCTTTTCCTTTGGCTCCTACCATTATAACTTTTTCTTTTTTAGGAAGGAGGAACAGATAAAAGTCAACAGAAAAGTTTTCCACGAATCTATCCCCTTTTTATTTTATTGTGGTACAAAAACACATAACATAAGACCTACCTTCTTAACAAATTTTTAAGTGTACAGTATCATTAGCTATGTCTCTATCACTTGTAATGAGCTTTCTTAGAACCCCCTGCCAACAACATCCAATTATTTTCCTTTGGACAGAACTGCATCAAATGGCAACTCTCAATCGGAAGGTAGTCTGTGAAGCTAAACATTTTTAATTGAACACAAGTTCACCATGAAAAAAATTAGGGATGTTTTTGGTAAGGCAGAATGAGAGAACAGATTTTGTATTTTGAACCAGAACCAGCAGTGCCTATTGAAGCACATGTGTATGGTGATGGATTGTAATTAGTCTTTGGGTGATGAACATGATGTAATCTACACAGAAATAGAAATAAAATGATGTACACCCAAAATTTAGATAGTGTAATAAACCAGTGTTATCACATTAATAAATAAATAGATAAATAAGAAGTGAGAAAAAAAACCCACTAACAGTGCCTATTGAATATAACTGATTTAAAAAAATGGAAACAATAATTCTTGCCTTTTACTTTTATATATCTAAGGATTTAAGGTACATAAAATCATAACTGTTCAGAGTTTTCCAGAGGTGCAGAAAGATGTTAGTCTTTAGGTCAAAAAAGCACATGGCATAACAGGATAAATAAAAATAAATCCAACCCCCTACAAACCATAGTGTAATTCCAGGAGATAAAATGAAAGAAAAAAGGTATCCTAAAAGCAACAACAGAGGGAAAGGAAAAAAATCACAGAGCAGAGGAAAAAATACCGACAAATGAACAGTAATTTGATTAAGAGCAGACTTCTCTTTTGCAACACTAGTGTCCTGAAGGGAATGAAATACTATCTTATTTGTGCTCAGGGAAAACATTTGTCAACATGGAATTCTAACATTAATGAATAAAGGTAAAATAAAGACCTCTTTAAGACAAAGACTTGTATTGTAGTAGATACATGCTTGATACTCCAATATCCGTTTTACACAACTAGTCAACATAATTAGTGATAATATTCATTGTAAGGGCAAGGAAAACACAGAAAAGCAAGCTATCATTGCTGCAAGTCAGAACATGACAATTGGCTTCAGCCAGTAAAACAATAATAGAAATTACATAGAAAAGGCATTTAGAAATTGGAACAAAAAAATATGTCTTTGCAGATATCATGATTACGTAAAGAATTCAGATTATCCTACAGAAAAATAAAATAAAAAGACTGAGAGTTCACCATGATTGTTGGATATAATATCATGCAGCAGTCAAAACATACCTATCAAAAAAGGTAAACAATGCACTATTTGAGAACTCCTTCATAATATTATTAAAAAACAAAAGGCTTATAAGGTATTTCAGAATAACAATATGTGGTAGAACTTTGTGGGAAAAAATCTTACATTTCAGTACACGTGTAAATATTAAATAACAAAAATTTAAAAATGGAGGTACATTCTACATGCATATATGGGGAGATGAATGTATTAGCAATGTTAATTCTCCCCAAATTAATTTGTAAATTCTTTACAATTCTAATCAAATTCCCCAAAGGATTCTTTCCAGAACTAGAGAATTTGATCCCAAAGTTCATATGGATGAATAAAAGGGCAAGTACAGACAATTTTTAAGAAGAAAATTGTATTTGTGTGGGAAGTAGAGAAGGGCTCACTTGATTTGTCAGATATTTAGACTTAGTAGAGAGATTTACAATTTCTGCAATCAACTAGTATTTGTAAAGGGTTCAAGAATTGAATATAACTGAGAGCTCATAAGGAGATCCAAATAATATAGAAAATTGGTATACTACAGAAGTAGCTCTGTGATTTTATGAGGCATGGATAAGCTAAACTACTCAATAAATATTATTGGTAACTTTAGCTACACATATGAATAAATGGCCCTATTGACACAGTCCCCCAAAACAAATCCCAAATGAATTAATGAAATGTGTGAAAAGCCAAACTGTCAAACCTTCAGAACTCAATATAGAAGTAACCAGCCAACTATTAGTGTTTAAAATATGTAAGTATATCCCATATTACTTAAAAAGAATATGAACAATCTGATTAAAAGCTGAAAGTGAATATAAACAGATACCCGATGATTAATATATATGTGAAAATATAATTCTTTAGTTATGAAACATAATTGATTTTCAAAGTTATGTTTTCCAAGTTATGCAGTCTCTGCTAGACTAAGGACTAAACTTGGACCAACAAGATCTAGAGGCTCTCACCATGTGCAAAATGGCACCCATAATTCTTGTTGGCAATGATAAATTGGATGCTTCGTAAAAAGCGGATCAGAGAAATACAGTCTCCTGCAGTCATATATTGTAATACTGTATAGCTATTAAAATGAACGAACCAAACTTAAATAGATCAACCTGAATACATTTGGAAAAATTAATGCTGATTTTTAAATATTGCAAGAAAATATTTACATTATAACAGCTTGTTAAGTTAAAACACATCCTACCATCTTATATATATAATTATGTGTACATGATTATTTACATAATATATAAAACCTGCAAATGAATGAAATATACCAACCTAAATATAATAGTTTCTCTTGGAAAAGAGGAAGGGATGTGGGATGAGTGGAGTAGGTTTTATCTATAATTTTCCATGTAGTTGATAATGAAAAGTATAACAAAATGATTACTTTTTCAATTATAACAAAATACTGACTTAAAGAATCTAAGTGGTGAGTAAGTAGGCACCGAAATATTATCTTCTGTATGTGTGAAATAGTTTATAATTAAAGTAGTTTTAGAATATAATCACACTATGGATACCAGTTTATCAATAGAATATAGACATATCTTACCAAAATGATTTTTTTAATATAATGGCATGTCCTTAGATACTACCTAATCATCATTCTGTCATCGATTGAGAATCAAATCAAACTCATTCTTAAAACATAACTGTGATGGTGAGTTTTATGGTCAACTTGGAAAAGCAATGCTACCCAGTTAATCAATCAAACACTACTCTACTTGTTGCTGTGAGGTATACTGTGGTTGTGGGGAACATTCTCAATCACCTGTCTTAAAGGAAAAGACATTGTCCTAAAAAACGGGGGTGGTGAAAGGCCTTTAGAGCAAAACTCAGGTTTCCCTGAGGAAGAACAAATTCTGCCTTAATTCTGCATGCAGCATTAGCCTCTGCCTGGGTTTTTAGTCTGTGGGACCGCCCTACAGACTTCAGACTTGCCAGCCCCACAATTATGTAAACCAATTCTTGGAAATAAATCTCTTTGTGTGTGTGCGTGTGTGTGTGTGTTTCTATCCTAGTGTTTTGTTTCCCTGGAGAACCCTGACTAATTGTAAATCATGATTCCATATCAGTTAATTCCTAAATAGATTTCTAAATATCGTATAACTTTAATTCAGGCTAAAATTAAGCAGTTTTGTGTGAGAGTGTGCGTGTGCGCGCGCGCATGCGCATGTGCATACGTGCATTTTTGTGTGCGTTGGCAACTGTTTTTGCTGCTTTCTAGTTTGCACTCCTTCTACAGCTTCTTCTCTGTAGAAAACTGTAGGTTACTGATGCAACATCAAACAAAATCACAATTTGTTCAGGTTTATATCCCTCAGGGGAAGTGACCCTCTGCCCAGCTGAGGAGTAAATCTTATAAATCTGAGCCTATCGATCATGATAATATTATTTCTCTTTGCAGTGGTTGATCCAGGGCGAGCATATGACTAATTTCTAGACAATGGTACACAGTGAGAGGTCTGCTGGAGGATCTACAGGAAACTGGAAGAGACAGTCCCTTTTCTCCCTCTGGATATTCTGTTGTCTGGATAAAAATACCCAGAATTGTCGCAATTGTTCAACTCTGATGAGAGCCAGCCTGAATTAAACAAGCCTTTTGGGATATTTTACATTTCCATAATTTTTAGCTGATCTAGGCTAGATTTTTCTGTTACTTGTGACCAAAGTCACTCTAATTTATGTATACTTTTATCTCTTTATCATAGAAATTGTGACAAAATATGTAACTTGCCAACTAACCAAGTCCACTGCATTTCAACTGACAGGGTAATTTAAGATTTGAATATTAAACATCAGAATATTACAGTATATTCAGTGAAACCTAATATCATGGTAGAGACTCTTCAAAGACTCAGTTTGAGTAAATTCATCTAATGACACTTAATTGCAGATTTTTTTGGCTGGTTTCAGTCAATTGAAGGCATTATTAATGTGGAGCGCAAATGATCTGAATTCAAAAAACCATTCATTCCAATTCTGTTCTCATAATACTAATAGAGTATAGACTAATCTTTGTTAACTACTGAAAATACATCTCAACCATATCTGGTTAATTGTGTAGACTGATAGAATTCTCTATTTGTAGAACAGAATATTGCCTTATCAGATTGCTCACCTTTGGTTCTTTTTCTAAATGAGGAGAATATATAGGAGAATTACCTGAGAGGTTGTATCACTAAATAACCATTCATTTTCTTTTATATACTGCCCAAAATAGGAATGTCAACTGTTTTATATTTTTTATGAAAATAGAACATATGCTATCTGTATTCTCTCTTACTATAGATGTGAACTAAATATTAAAATGACAAAAATAGCAACAACCGTAACAACAACCAAAACAACTTTTTAATCTCAATGCTTTGTTTAAAGGCCTAGTACCTACACAGATATCTCCATGAATTGTGCCTTTTTTTTTTTAACACATGGATTTTTTGTTTCTTTTGTTTTGTTTTGTTTTTTTAGAGGTAACGTTTATTTTTTTCCTTAACTGCTTTTTTTTTTTTTTTTGGAAGATTGGCCCTGAGCTAACCTCTATTGCCAATCTTCCTCTTTTTTCTTTCCCTCCCCAAACCCCCCAGTACCTAGTTGTGTATCCTAGTTGTAGGTCCTCCCAGTTCTCCTGTATGCGACGCCACCTCAGCATGGCTTGATGAGCGGTGCTGAGACGGCGCCCAGGATCCGAACCGGCAGACACTAGGCCACTGAAGCAGAGCCCGTGAACTTAATCGCTTGGCTACAGGGCTTGCCCTTGTGCCTGTCTTAATCCACCTAATTACTGCACATTTTTAGTTAACTATTTATTTTCAATAGTCAGTATGAAATGAGAGCTATCAGCTGTTCGTATCTCATTCTGAGTTGGTATGATATTCTATATCTCACCTATAAAGTTTGCTTTAATTTTTTTAGTGTCCTACTTAGATAACAAAGACTTGACAATTCAATATTTTAATGACCACATAAAGGAATGAGTCACTGGAATTTGGAGGTCGTGGTCAGGGCTTCCGCACTGATGGAGCTGCATTATAGGAAATGAGGCTCTTTCACTGGGGAGCAACCAAATCTCTTTTGTTTCTTATATTGTCTCTTAGGTCACTTTACCCAGAGAACAATCCTGTAATCTCCTTCCTGCATGAGGGTTGGTGTGGTGAGGTATGGGTGAGTTTTACCCCGTTTCTTAGAATTTATGGGAGTTGACTGAGGAACTTGGGCTGGGATTCTCACCACTCAGTTTGCCTGTTTTCACCAAACCTTTCAGAATGCTTCCAATCTTCACCCTCTGCTCTGCCTCCCACCTGTGATAGAATGAAGGAAGCCAGTTTCCTGCCTACATAGTCCAAGAGACAGGACGTAACTTCCTGTCTAACTTATTCTGAGATAGACTTCTAACTAATCTTCCCATAGTCAACCAATCCCTCCATTCTGGCCTTAAGCAATACCAGGGACCTCAAATTCTTGAGGATGTCTGAGGTTTTTGTGACCTTAATTGTCTTCCTTTTTATTAGAATTCCTCTATCTTTACCTTGCCAAAGTCAATTAGACTTAGTTGTTCCTCAGTCTGAAATGTAGGTTACCATGTGTCCGTCCTTTGTCCAACTTTTAGTCAAGTTGTCTAACACTCTCGTCTCACTGTCTTTGTGGTTTTATAACTTTTTAATCATTTCACTATTATTCCACTGGAGTATCAGGAAGAAGTAAAAACAAATGCAATGTGTCAATCTTCCATATTATAAATACAGATACTCTATAAAATGGCATTGTCATATTTGCCAAGCACTGTTACATTTACATTATGTGTTATTCTATGTTTTAGAACGATTATAGAAAAGAGAGGTAAGTGAACTGGATGCATTTAAAATCCATAACATTTGGCATTTCACGAAGCTAATTTTAATTGTATATTTACCAATTTACTTTGTGAAGTAAATTTGCTTTCTTAAATCTTAAAAATATGAAATGGTATATATTCAATATTAAACGGAAACATTGAAAATACACAGAAGCATAAGTCCATTTTACCAGTCTCTAATAAATCAACTTAACAACTTCCCTTTACCACATAGGCAATGTTTTTACACCAAATCTGTTTTGAAAACTGATAAAACGCACCTGTAAAATTTACAACCTTGTCTTCACTGATTTACTGACACTTATACTACTATGAGAAATCATAATGTCTAAAAACTGGAATATTCTGAATTTAATGAATATTCACAGGTTTTGATAATACAATAAACACATAATTTGATCAGAAGACAAAAAATCTTTGGCGTCAAACGTCCAAGAAAAACTGAGATGTTCTTATATCTTGCTTCCTACTCATTTTGAGCCAAAGGAATCTACAAGAAGAATTCAAAACAATGCTTCCTTATTTCAAAACCAAAATTCTGAATAGTCTTTTATGCCTGCTTCACAGCCTAAGTCTGTCATAATAATTGCTGGGCATTTTCAGAGCCTTTTAGCAGGGGTAGTTTTAGTACTATGCTATGCAACATGATAGACTTTAGTAACCCTTCGTGTGCCAATAGTGGAATATCCGGCAGTGTAACAAATGAAAGCTTGTTACTCAGAACTCCATAGGTTTTTCATAACAAGTGCAATTGAGAATCATTTTTCAGTTGTTATCATTCCATGCTAATCAACATTACTTATGGCAGTAAACATTTTTCTTGAATAGTTTTTATTTGAATATTCAACTAAAAGTCTCATCTTTAGCTTGCCGTTCAGAGTTAGGCATAGGACAGAATGATCCTAACACTATTTGTTGCGATTTAATAATAAAATAAATATATTTACTGTATTGAGTCATATTTGGGTGTTATAAACTTATGTCCCTAAGCAAATTAGATTGCTATGTTTTTGAAGGGGCTGTAGTTTATTAATTTTAATGCAGAATTGGTTACACTTTAAAATATGTCTGATATACTGACAGGAAATGTGGAGATGAATGATCTGAAACTTGTATTTTCCATTATAATACATTTATACCCTTAAACCTGTAGCAGAACAATAGAGAAATCAGCTTGTTTATGCCAAATAGTAATTCCCTGGGCAGAGACAGGCTCATGGGCTTGTATCTGAGAGTCACAGAAAGAGAATTATGAAAAGAAGCTCTGGTAAGCTTAGACACGAGGGATACCTTAATAACTGTGGATAATTTGCATGTCTCTCTCCTTCAAAGTACCTGTTTCCTTACCCTAGGCTAAGTGACCAGGGCCTACAGATCTACTTTCCTTAGCCCCAGCTTGGAGAATATGAGATGTAGTTCCAGACATATTGAGAGACAGTTTTCCCTGGGTCTCTTACATTTCTGCATGTCTTGTGAGCAGAAGCACTGACTGTATTCTGGAATATCTTTTAAAGAATTTGTATATAGTGAACACATTTGGAAGACAGATATTGTCACCCTTTGGAGTAACAAGCAAGTTTGCTTCCAGCTTTGGAAGCTAGACATAATTTCACTATCTGGCTAGTTGGCTTGATATTCTTTGGAGCAAAAGACAGACAAGCTTGCTGTCCATAGTAATCCACTGCATGTACATATATCATTTGGTCTTCTTTACATTTCCTTGAGGAATTTGGGCTTGAGGAAACAGCAGAGGAAAATGCTGACACTCTGACAACTGCTATTACTGTGAGTAATAAACCATTTTTTGTCTCTGACCCAGGTGTCTTGTGTCTTCTACCAGTATTCATTAAACTATCATGGATTAAGTTGTTAGCTTGGAAGTCAGGTAAAATCTCAGACTCCACACACTTCTTGACAGAAGGAAACTTCCTTTTTCCTTGCTTCAAATTTCCTCACTCACTTTTCCCCAATTTCTTGCAAGACTTGTCTATCTATCTTGTTTTCACCTGCCACTTCACTCTTTTGGAAATATTGAAAGAGGTCTTGTATAATTTATTTTAAGGGAATGTATAATGTCTGAAAATCATCTCTTGATTTAAGATAGCACTAACTTTAGGAAAGATAGTTTTAGTCAAAGAAGTTAAAAATTATATTCATAAAACATTGTTTCACCAAAAGAAAAATCACATTTGACTCCAAATGTGTGAAAGCTCAGAATTCATTTTTACATTCTGTTTTTCTTTGACCTTAAAACCATTTGGTGTCAAAAGTGCATTACCATCCATTGCTAGAATTCACACTTTCTCAGTCGGAGCATTTGAGCATGGGGAACTACAGGTCAACCCCATTTCAATATGGTTTTTGTCAGCTCTATAGATTTAGTCTAATTCTAGCTTGCTTCATCACAGAAATTCTATTTCAGCTTTATACATCCTAAAGGGACATTCATGCCAGTGTGAAATGTTCGTCTTTATGTTTCTAATAGAATTAAAGGCATTTAAAAATCTGCTATGAATGCAAGTGACACTAATTTGATTGCCCATTCTGATATGTGCTTTAGTGCATATTCGTGTTTATTACTTGCATTTAATGACTGCAGATGGGTGGAAAAGTCACACAAGTCAGTGCCTTTCTCTCTTGGGAGCCAGTAAATGGAACTCTAATATCTAGCCTTGAGTATTAATATCTGGCAAATAACTTTGACTTATATTCTAGTTTGAATTTATTATTTCATTATAAATTGTGATATTTCCTTAATATTATAATAAAGTTTCAAGCTTTGGAATATTATATAAAAATAAACACATCATAGAGGCCAACACTACACTTTTAAGAAACTATGATATTCCCATCCACTGTACAGGCAAGTTTGCAGTATGTGCCCGTGTTTATGTAGGGAAATAGACCTCGTGGTGCCATCAATATTGCCACATATGTTTTTCAAACTAACAAAAATAATCTGGACATTCATTTGTTAGCTTATTGATTTGTGGGCAAATGATACACTATAAAGTTTTTCTTTTAATCTTCAAGCATCTGTTTTCGTCAAGTTTTGAACTATAAATTTCTTTGGAGGAGTATAGTCAATGCTGTATAATTTCTATATTTTAGAGTTAAGGAAATTAAGACATGGAGCGTGATGGTTTCTTGGTACAGAAGGACACTTAGGGGATCTGGTATAGAATTCTGATTCAGAGCATTATATCAATGACCAGAATTGCCACAGAAGTATATATCCATGTTTACATCCACACACCCATATTACTTGGGTCCATTCCAGAAAACTCTGTAGTAGGCATAGAATCAGTTCCAGGTGATGCTGATGCATGGCTAGATTTGCAAACTTTGCTCTACATAACATTGCCTCTTTTGAGAGAGGAACATGCTTACCAACCAGATCACAAAAAAACGAAAAGTACTTCAAAAAGATGAAGATGTATCAAACAAGAAATGCCATGAGGAAGTTTTCGATTAAGGTGTGCACTTGTTGACAGCCATCTTTGTGGGCAATCTAAAGATACACTGGAAAGTTTTCTAAGAATCTACACACGTTGTATGAGGCTTATATTGATCTGCATCATTCAACAATTATATTTTAGAGTGCATGTTGTCTCCCAGGCAGAGACATGATGATGAGTAAAAATAGATGCAGTATCTAGTAGGAGTATATTTTAAGCTATAATTATAGTAATAAGTATATAACGATAAGAGATATTCTGAAGGATAGATGAGAACATAAAGCAAAAAAAGTGACCTGGCATTCAGAATGCAGCAAAATTTCCTGAGGAAATGTTGACAGTCTGAAGTCTAGAGGGTAAATGGGAGAGCCAACAAAGTTTACGAAAAAGTTCCTATGGTGCGACTATTCTTGTCACATTCAAGGAACAAGAGTAAGTCAAAACGGAAAGAGTGTCAATATCTTATGGGTAAAGAAGAGAAGCACCAATGGGATGAATACCAGAGAAGAGGGATTGAGAGGAATACAGAAAACAAGATAAATACCATTTGTTTATTTGTTTAGAGCGTGTATATTGAACCCTGACTATGAGGCAGGTACTTTGCTTAATATTTTGGAATATGAAACAATTAAAACAGCTCACCATCTAATTCTGAAGATCAGATATGTATTTGAAGTAAATTTGTGAACATGACTTACAAGAAACAATTATTTTATATTTGGGTTTGATAGTGTGATAAAATATTTAAATAGCTTCCAAAGAAAATTAAACAATAAGGCAGTATGTGAAAGGTACTAAAACTTCAGTACACAAACTTTTGCTGGGTTGCTAGAGAGTAGCCTTTTGTCCTTAAGCATTCCGCATCCTCAGGTAGCAGCATATACTAGCAAGAGAATGACAAGTACTGGTTAAGTAAAATGGGGAATCGCTTACATGGAGGGTACCAAAGAGAGCTTCTATTAAACTTAAATTTCCAGACACTTGTATTTCTAACAATACAGCTACAGTTTACTGAGTTCAATTATCATTGCAAACTGGCAAATAGTGCTTGCCAGCCTTCTAATCCTTCAATATATTCTTTCATGTTCAAGCACAGCTGACACTTTAGTTGAATAGTTAATGTCAAAAATTTCGTCTCCAACCAGATGAACAGAAGTTAGAAGACAAAACAGAAAAAAATGTTTGCATCTCTGTTTCCACCTATTTTGCAAATACTTAAAATGAGTGGTAGATTGCCTAGGTTGCTGGCTTAAGTTTGGAAAAGTCCACGTAAATAAAATTCTCTAACTGGAGCTGTGTTCTTCCAAGTGCTGAAGCATGTAGGTTACGGTGAGATTTTCACATATTGCTCAAATTTGTAGGGCTTGTTCCCTGGACAATTTACCAAAGGTCAAGGTTATACTTTTGCAAATAGAAACAATAAAATTACATTTCATGTACTTTGTGGACTCCTGCTCCATACTTTACAGACAGGATCTGCATAATTCTCTCCACAGAAAGAGATTATGAAATAACCATTGTGCAGTTTTTATTCCTTCTCCTTTACTAATCATTTTTCCTCTCTGCCTGTCTTTGTGAGAAATCCATTTTTTTTTTTAGCAAATAAATCATTGAATTGTTTGACAACCCATCGAATTACCTGATCACCTAATTTCCTAACAATTTAATTCAAGTTATAGGTTTTATTTTTTTAGTGCAGATTAGAGGAACTTTACACCAGAGGAGAAACATATTCCATTAACAAATCATAAGTACAGTAGAAAACATTGAATCATACACACAAAAAAGAAATATGGTTCTGGAGGAAAAAAAATTTGAAATCTTATGTTTAGAGCAGGTTTCTTGTATATCCCTTCAACTTAACAGAGAATTTGTACTTTCTTTTTTCCTGGTGGAAATCCAAAGAGATCTCGTAAGGGTTTTAACTTGCTCCTTCTACCTGGGGGGGGGGGTGTTCCCCAATACCTCTCTTGTTATGCAATTTGTACATGGCATTGAAGGCCCTTTGTGGAATGCAGGTTTCTTTATGCAGTCTGAAAAATGGAGTTTTGATCAGTAACGTGAGTTTTTAGATCTCTTTCATCTAAGATAACATATCACCAAAAATGAGTAGAATTTAAATAACACTATCTAAAACATGAAGTAATTAGATACTGATTTTTTTCTGCAATTTATCATCTTTCTGCTTTATTTATGAATTAAATACACTTTCTGAGATGCTGATTAATTTTCCAGGGTTAAAGGTGAATGCCCAATGATTTCCACCACAGTTAATATAAACATTGATCTGACCGAATGCAGAGATCCCTGTGTGCCATTAAATGGCCCCAGATTTATCACTCCTGCTGAGGTTTTGCTCCTAGCATCTGATTAAAAAGCATAGGCCATTGTCTGTTTTTATCTACTTATTTTGATTTCCTTTTTGGATCTTTTCACTGGCACTCTATTCATGACTCCCTGCTGTTTACATGCTTTCTAGCATTTATTGCCTTGGTTTTCCTCTCAGTGTGGTACCACAGTCCAACTGCATGATATACCTCCCTATATGAGGATAATCCACGTCTTCATCATCACCCAACCATCCTGAACATGGCTTCTATAGTGTTGTGGTATAAAAGGGAGGAAAGCAATCACCAACAACCCTGGGATTTTTTAAGTTGGCATAGAATGCTAGTAAAATGTACCATATGCTTCTGTGAACCAGAGTTTATTCCTGAATCTATGCAAGGCACTAAAGCTTTGGTTTGAATGATGATGTCATCTAGCAGAACAGTCTTCTTGGGAAATTAATGGAACAGAGCCCTTATCACTGGGTTGTTCAAATCCATATGGGCACTCCTGTCACTAGAGTATTTATTAAAATGAATGACTTTCACTTCCTAAGGATCAGGCTGAATTTATAACTCCTTTAAATAAAGGGAATAAGATTGATACGCTAAGAAGACAGGATCTTTGGGTATAAATGATAGCATATTATGCTAATTTATTAATATTATAATTTTTATTAAAAAGATAGGAAATAGTTGAGAAGTATTGCTAAATAATGAGCAGACAGATTGTTTCCTTCTATATCCACCAAAAATATGTATTAAACATTCTTTCTATAATGTAACTCTGTGCCATTGATATAGTTTCTGTTTTTGTGATTTCTGATGTTTAATCACTACATTCTGTGATTAGTATCGATATCCTATTTCAGAAGTCTTAACAATTAAAATAAAATTACCATAAAGATAAACTTATCATTTAATACTCACTTAATTTGAATTCTTTTACAAAAAATGTATTATGCACCCATAATATGAGAAAGTTGGGGAAATATGCATTTGAACTCTATAACAAATTAGCAATATTTGGGGATCTTTTTGAATAATCTTTTTAAATAATTATTCATAGTCTCTTTCTATGTAAATTTCAATTTGCAGTTGCTAGGTAAAAAAATAGTGTTGAAATTACTTAGCAAAGAGCATAGTGAATTCAGAAATATATGAGATGATACAGTGCTATTATTTTGCACAAATGCATTAATGTACATAATATGTTTATGTAATATATAATTAATAATGTACCCATTTATATAATATAGTCTGAAGAATGATACCTTTTTCTTCAGTTTATCTAGTCTTTTCAAAGTACATATGGCCTAGACTGAAGCAATAGACATTTAAAGTCAATAAAAGAAAATGGATAGTTTTAGTCGGGTCATTTTGAAAGATTTTCATTTTATTGAAGATAAAAATGACTTGAGTACCTATTCTCACAGTGTAAGAAAAACAAAAGTCTTAAATAATATAGTATATTGAGAAGAGATGAAATCTTACCTTTCTGATATTATACACATAATATCAGATATTATTTATATAATATATATATATTGAAGTCTTATTGTCTATGGATCTCAATGACATTATTAATATCAAACATTAGTCAGTTTTCTTTTAGATTTATTTTAAGATTACTCTAATGAGTCCTCCCCATTATCTATTATCAAACATTGATAATTTACAATTAACTACTAAGGATATATTTAAGGCAAAATGATTATTAAGACCGAAAAACAATAGAGGCACATGATATGCACATAAACATGGGAGTATAATTTTATGAGGGTCATAATACAGGCTTTTATTTTGGTTGAAGCATTTCATGTTTCAGGCAAACACTGAGATGCTTAAGATTAATGTACGAAGTCAAATCTGGGCTACATTGCCTTGAGTTTGAGTTAAGAGGTTAGTATTTTAAAGCAGTATTCTAGTAGATAGAACGTCCCGGTCACATTTTACTAATCCTCATTCTTCATGGGGTATCCTGTTTCCACATCACATACTAGTTTCACTCTTGGGACAGTCCATTGTACTATCAGATGTGAATGTGACTGTTACGTCTCAGAGCTCTTGGAATAAAAAAGGAGTTGTCCTTTATTCCTGCCACAACATAACCTTTGATAATTAACTAAATTCTGTATTCCACTCTATTTCTATTATTATATTTGATTTGTTATTTTATGACTTGCATTTCATATATTTTACCTGTGACTGAATATTAGGGCTAAATCATATATGATTAACAGTAGGTAAATAGATAGATAGATAGCCAGAAAGACAGAGAAACATATACATAAGAAGGGTAGAAATGATCATTGTTTCCCTATCTTTGGGAAAAGTAGATGCTTGCACTGTGTCTTTTTACAAATGTAAGTAAAATGCCTAGCCACTCGTCATTGGGAAAAACTGAAAAACCTGTGAGTCAAAATGTGCATGTTCTACACTAAGAAGCTAACTATTATGTTATTGTAAACTACGTGTATTACTTCAGAGATGAGTCTCTGCAAATATTGTTCCTTTCTGATTGTTTTACATACAGTGTGGCCAGACAATGAGAAAGAGTTTTCTTTCTCGATTATTTGCAATCTGTAAACTTACTCTTTTGTGGAGATGTTTTCCTATTTTTTTGATAAACCAGTTAGAAGAGTGGCATAAATTTCACCTCACTTTCAAAAGAATCGCTGTAGAAAGGGTGAAGTTCACAGCCAGCCCTGATGGCCTAGTGGTTAAAGTTCAGCATGCTCCACTTTGGTGGACTGGGTTTGGTTCCTGAACATGGAACTACACCACTCGTCTGTCAGTAGCCATGCTGTGGGGGCAGCTCACATAGAAGAACTGGAAGGGCCTACAACTGGAATATACAACTATGAACTGGGGCTTTTGGAAGGGGGAAAACAACAGTGAAGTTCAGTGCAGACTGTGGTGTTGTATTGCTATGCTCTTAACCATGGCCTAAGTAGATACAAGGGCAAAGCCATAGCATCTCTGTTGTTAGGAGGTAAAGTTCCAACTATGAGGTATGGACATTTGCAGTCGATCAATCTGGGAAATAGGAGGTCTTGCATATTTTGGACAGCAAAGAGTCATAGATAATAAGGTTTCAAATCCAATAAAATCAACATAATAATGCTCAAAAATATTGGTTGTGTTCTCACCTTCAAAAATAAAACGTATTAATTCAGAAGCAGTGTCTTCATTACCATCAATAACATCATTTTATCACCATTATCGCTCTAATCATTCTGTGCAAGAAATCTCCGGAATGAGGCTGGGAGCTACATTTTAATGGCTATCTGGAGCTACTTATGTTCCTTAGAGTAGTTTAACCTCTGCTTAACTTAATGCCCATCTTCCAAGTTCCTGTTGCTTGTAGTTACACAGTAGTTACACAGTATGGACTGGGAAATCAACACCTAGGATTCTGGAGAGTAAATACATGAACCATTTCACTAGGAAGCTGGGAATAATTGGCCTCAGTCCTGTAGAGGAGGCTGGGAACTGTGTCAGAGATGCTGCAAGCAGAGGTGTGTGCTCATGACAGATAACAGAGGGCACATCCAGTTCCAGGTTGATGCTAATGTCTGCATTGTACATTCTTCTTGTGATCATTTCAAGAAATTCTTGAGGAAAGACTGATATTAGCTTAGCGCTGGGAAACTTAGTCTGGGATCTGGACAGGGTAGTAAATGGAAAATCAAAGATCGAAATCTGTCTACCAATAAAGCTTGCAACTGGCCAAAAGAATTAGTGAGAGATTAAGCAGTAGCACTATTGTAAGGATAGGACAAATGGGTAGTTTGTTGGGATCTTTCTCAATTTCAGGAGAAAGATGAGAAAAGAAAATTGTAATAAGAATAAATAAAAACAAGAAAGATGGAGGAGGGCAAAGAAAGATGATGTCATTTTTTCAAATCATTACCTTAAATGATAATAACAATTCTTAAAAATTTTAAAGTTTAATTTCATGCTAGCATTTATATGTATATATAGTTTATACTATACTTTCACATACTTTGTCTCATTTTATCTTCACAGAACCTTCATGAGATAGGTTTGGCAGGAGTTGCCAACTTCTTTTTTTAAGGAAAAAATGGAAACCTAAATTATTTTCCCTGCTTTCCCTCCCAGTCATAAAACATCTTACTTTTCCTGACTAGCTAGAAGTTAATAAGGAACAAATACTAGGGGTCATACTCTTATTTTAAGAATAACACAGCTAAAGTATTGTGAAGTCACTATTTTCACAAATATTTTTTGTGAAAAATAATTTTTCACAAAAATTTTTGATTTATTTATCAAAAGACTGAGAGATATAACATCTGTAAAGTAAATATCTCAGAAGGAAAGATTAGTTTAGCATAGCCAGCTACATTGAATAATAATAAAATTTCATCTTTACGTCTATGGAGAACAACTGTAGTATCTTGAGAGAGAAAATGGTGATGAGATATTCAATATTGACTTTAATAATACTAAACAGGTTATGGGTTTGTAACATCCAAGTACCTGTACCCAAGTTTAGTAATGAACTTCTAGCCTCGAAACTGTTCTTTTACTTGCTTGTTACATCCATTCTTTTCAATTTAGGCTTCTTATTATTGGGTAATAAATGATATGAATGTGAGTGTAAAATTGTCTTAGGCTGTAAAGTTGCACCAGCTATTATGTGAACCTAGAAGAAATTTCATATGCTGCTAAGAGTATACTATCTCTTTTCTTTCTATAATGCCACAAATGATTTCAATGAAAATGAGTCATAGTACCCAAGAAGAACTAGGTATTGAACTTTATAAAAGTACAGGCAGACCTTACCGACAGGCAGTTCATCATGCTTCTACATTAAGGTATTAATTTCAATTTCAATCTTCCTGTAAAACAAAAAGGAAGAATTTTTGATTATGGAGTAATGGCCTTGCTGAAGTGACATAAATTATAGTTGAAGACATTAAAGTTACACACTAAAGGCTACTTCCCACTCCTTCACACAGTGTATTTCTTTCTAGTAGAGTCTGAATTATTTCTAAAAATAACCTAGACTCTTACCAAAGCAGGCTCTCTACTTTCCATCTAGGACTGCTGCAACGTTCTTAGACAAGGATTGTCAGAGAAAATTGGTGTGTTATTTTGCATCATTTGGTGGGATACCTTATTGGAAAAATTCTTGAAGACCCCCTTAATGCTGATGTCACTACTATCCATGAATCTGAAAGCTGCTAAAACCCTACTTTGAAAATCAAAAATGAAGTCAAGTCATAGCTAAAATTATGAATTTGAAAAATGAAATTTTTGGTTTCTTCTGTCTTTCCTTTTTTCCCTCTTCCCAGTTATGTTTCATAGATTTTTATCTACATTTTCTTCAGAATCCCTTTAACACCACTACATATTTTATTAAGTATGATATCCTAAAATCTACTTTAGTTGCAAGAGTTACAGTTCTGAATATGGCAATGTAGTTTTCTTCAAGGAGCTTTAGGTAATGATGAGGGAAAGTGAAAAATAGCCAATTACGAGATAATGTGATAGTACCATAAAGTCAGTAAGTATAGAGTACTGTGATATAGGGGGCATCTAAGCAAGTCCCAGGGGTCTTGGAAGCCTTCCTGGAGTAAGTAACATGGAAGTTAAGGCTTGAAAGATGAGTTAGGGACTAGGAGTTGCCTGGAATTCAAAACAGCAGAGCTGGAGGATGCAGCAATGGCCAAGTTTCAAATTTAAGAAATAACATGGATATTATAGATAATGTAAGAAATTTAATTTTAATAAGAATGTCATTTTTAGAATTTCAGCTTTAAAGATTTGAAAATAATATATCAGCATTAAAAAATTAAATAGTGCAAAATAATTTAGAATATAATATGTCTCTCTTAGAAAACAAGACATCAGTCCTGTGCCTCAAAGACAGAAATCATCAACTGCTTATTTTATGGCCTGTCGGTCCATTTCAAAGGCTCTCCAGGCAAATGGGTATGTGTACACACATGGTACAAAAGTTTCCGTATCATTTTATATTAATGTGTTTTGCAGATTTTATATGTCAATATGTATAAATCTGCCTCTTTTAAACCAAATAATATTTCTATTAGATATTTATTAAATTGTTCCAAAAAACTGATTTTTATTTGCTGTAAAAAACAATGGTCAACTCAGTGTCACTGGATACATAAATGAGTGGCTCTACCCCCAGAAATTAATTTCCATTTTAACAGATATTGCCAGTTTTTTCAAGCTGTTTATGCCAATTTAGTTAAAAAAGTGTTATTCTAGAATTAATGATACTTAAACCCTATAAAACTACAAATTTATAGATTTAAAATATTGAATATTAGCTATTTCATAAGATTCAACTTAATAATACAACATTAATCTTTGCCAAAATTCTAAGTGAATTGCTTCTTGAATTTCTATAATAAAAACAAATAAAAATATTTGCAAGACATTTTTTCTATATGACTTTCATATCCTTTGAATTTTTTTCTATCAGTTGTTTTCTTTTCTCTCATTAGTTTGCTCATTTTTATGATATACAAATAATTTGTGGAAATCGTTACTGTCAGAAATGTTGCAATTTTTTTCCAAAGCTTTTTTTAACTTTACTTTGGTCAGAGTGAATTTTTTTAGTAGAGGTTATAATAAACCTTTATAAGGGAAGTGATTAGTCTTAAGTTTTAGTCCAGGTTTGGAAAAGTCTTTCCCCCTCTAAGATCAAGTGTGTGTGTGTGTGTGTGTGTGTGTGTGTGTGTGTGAATCTATTATATTCCTTTAGTACTTTCATATTTTTATTCCTTTAAATTTAGAATATTGATCCATCGGGACTTTTTTATTATAATATGTAAGAGAATGATCTAATCTCATTTATTTAAGAAAAGAAAGTTATCACAATATCCTTTAGTAAACAATATATTTTTCTGCAGTGCTTTGAAACGCAAGGTAAAAAGTATACATATCTACTAGATTTTTTTATTCCCCCTGATTTTCTGTTATAATCTGTTAATCTTGTTGTCTATTCCTGTAACTTCACTAAATCATTTCAATTGATGTGTGTTTTATATTGATTTTGGAAAATTACCCAGTAAAACTTTTCTTCATGATTTCTTCTGGCAATTTTTAGACATCTATTTTCCTTCATAGAGCGAAGTTTTTATAAGTTACACATTCACATGCACAAACAAAAAAAGTCTGTTGTTTTAGAGGGGAGCTCTATCTACACACATATGTGTGAGTGTGTGAGAGAGAATTGGCATCTTTATGATATCATTGCTTTAAATCCAAAAACAATCATGTCTTTCCACTTACGCCAATGTCCTTTTAGCTGCCTCAGTAAAATATTAGATATTTTATAAAATTCCCTCACATTTTTTTAATTGTCAAAATTTTACATCTATTCACTTTAAAAAAAGATAGAAAGCAACAACCACCAAAATAATAATAAACTGTTAACATTAGAAAGGCAGCAGCCTCCTTCCACAGACTCACCAAGAGTTTCAGCTCCAAAGGCTCTTTTGAGTATTTGTAAGCATTTATTGTCAGTTTGTCGCTTATCTCCATAATATGTCTGCATTTCTCAATTAATCAAACTTTCAATATTTCTCTAGATACCTAAAATGTTGGGTTATTCTAAGTAAAATCATTAGGTAATCTCCTTTCACCACTGATATCATTATCTTTATGTCCGTTTGTAGTCACTCTATAAGTTTTAATAACAGAATTCAAACTTTCTTTCTTGTGTCTCTTGACGAAGAAGTTAACACCGTGTGCTTCCTTTCTTGTCGGCTGCCTCCACATGTCCGTCCACTGTAGAAGAACATATTTTATCATCAGATTGAGAACATGTTCATTCTCTCTTGCAATCATTGTTAAAACTCTGGTACTTTGTTTAGATGTTGATTCAAAAAATTAAAAATAACCAAATAAGGAGTATTAATAATATTATAATTTGAAGAAGCCAAAACTCATCCAGGGTTAAAAGAGAGAAGATCAGCTCCTTGAGAGTTAGGAATCTGATCTTGTCTGACTGCTGTCTGTTTCTTGGTAGTGCTTGGTTGGTTAGCCTCAACAATTTGGAGATCTCACCAAGATTTGTTTGAGACTTATTGCTGTGATCAGGACTCTTCACTAGATAATAGTGCATATATTGGAGAGCTTTCCTATCTCCAGTTATTGAGGCCACCTGGCCCTCTGATGTGATTAAGTTTAATGCTGAACTTGGGCTTTGATGTTTTCATTGAGCTGTTCAATGTGAGATTTATTTGTTTCTCAGGATATGTGTTTTGATCATATTTAGGTGTCGTCTTGTGAATTTTGGCCTCTAAGCCTGTTATTGGATTTGTTCTTCATTTTGTCTGTGTTATGTGTTGTCTATTAGAGGGACTCTATTGGTAGGGGCTGGCTGATCATGATAAGCCTGCATTTAATTGGCCCTGGGAGCTGAAGAGTTCAGAGTCTTTTCTGTGAGGCACCCTGTGGAGCTGTGGAGAAGTTTGCCTTAGGTAAACTTTGTAAAACCATATAAGGACTCTGCTCTGTAAGACTTTTGTGTTTCTGAAACCTCTTCATTTAGCTCAATGGCTTCTTAGAAACTTGCTGGTGATTTTTTTTTTTTCTTAACTAGATTCTATAGATAGGAAGTTAGACAAGAATCAATCTGACCAGGAGTACTTTTCTCACAACATCATTTCATCTCAGCTTGCCCTTCCACTGGGCTGGAAGTCCATCTTTCTCATGTACACATACTACTATCCCAACTCATTTACTTATCTCTCTCAGTGGCACAATTCAACCAAGGGCAATTTGGAATTACTGCAGCCACAGGAATTTGGGAATTTTAGTATAGGACAAGATTGTTCATTTATGAGGTGCAAGCAAAATTACAATTAAAAATGTCTCTGCTTTCCTTAATTGGTATGATAAAGCTTCTAAAGGCAATAAAGACTCCAAAACTGCTAACCTAAAAGACTCCTGGCAAAGGTGTAGTGGGTTGACTTGTTTCCTCCAAAAGATATGTTCAAGTCTAAACCCTGATACCTGTGAATGGGATCTTATTTGGAAATAAGGTCTTTGAAGATTTAATCAAGTTAAGGTGAGGTCATACTGTGCCCTAAAGCCAACGGCCAGTGTGTTTAGAAGGAAAGGAGAGGGCGACTCAGATACAGAAACACAGAGGGAGAACACCATATGAAGGTGGAGGCGAAAACTGGAGCGATGCAGCTGCAAAGCCAAGGAATGCCAAGGATTGTCAGCAACCATTAGAAGCTGGAAGAGGCAAGCATTCTTCACTGCAGCCTTCAGACAGACAATGGCTAGGCCAACACTTTGATTTTGGAATTTGAAGGCTCCAGAACTTTGAGAGAAATTTCTGTTGTTTTCAGCCACATTGTTTGCGATAATTTGTTACAGAAGCCCTTGAAAACTAGTACAAAAGGCAAATGAAAAATGAGGAAAACTTGAGACTGCTTCTTTTTCTGGATCCTTCTAAATCCTACTCCTGATATCTTTCTTCAACTTTTACCTTGCCTGACTCTTCAGCTCCTTCCTATCCTTCTCCCCGACTCCCAGGGCCATGCCGAGTCCCCACTGACCCTTTGCCTTTTTCTCCTTCAACTACACCTGAAAAATCCAGGCAACCACAGTTTACTTTATACTTGTCTAAAGCTAAAACATCTCTTATCCTTTTTTTCTGTTTCTGTCTCTTTTCCCCCCTCACTTGGGAAATTTAAAAGGTAAATTGATCAGAAAAAAAGCAATCATTTTGTCATTATGTGAACACTCTAGGAATATCTAGTTCAGATAAACAGTTAAAAATGTGTAAGAAAAAGTTAATTAACTGTGATTCTTTTACTTTAAAAAATGTGAACAAGTAAATTTAAATAATAGCTTTTGTTACTATAGTTACAAGATAAGAAGAAAAGGCTTTGGTTCAAGACAAAAAGGGGAGCTTTCAAAAATGATTTAAAGATTCTGTAAAATCTCGTTCGTGAATATCAGATTTGAAAATTGCATTTTTGGAAATTTATGTAATATTTCTGATAGACGAAATTTGGCACTAATGGAAATGAGTTAGTAATCCTATTTTAAAGGTAACTCTACATCACCTCTATGGTTTTATTATACGAAGTAACAGTCTTGTTTAAATAAGACTAAATTTACGCTCATGATTCAAAGTTTCTACATGCACTTATTCTTGCTAAAAATTGTTTACAATTACAAGCTAGAAGATAGTATTTAACTCAATGATATTGTGTTGACAGATGTCTTTGAAAAGTTTTTTAATAAAAGCTTTATTGAAGTATAATGATATACAATAAACTGCATATAAAGCATGTAATTTCATATGTTTACACATATGTACACACCCATGAAATCATCACACTGTCAAGATAAAGGACATATTTATCACCTCCAAAGATTTTCTTATTCCCTGTGGTAATCTATTCCTCCTACCTTTCCATGTCCCACGTCTGTCTCCAAGAAACCACTGGTCTGCTATCTGCCTACAGATTATTTTGAATTTCCTAGAATTTTATAAAAATGAAATTATACAATATGTACCTTGTTTTGTCTGGATTTGGTCACTCAGAATAATTGTGTTGAGATTTGTCTATGTTATAATGTGTATCTACAGTTTATTCCTTTCTGTTTCCAAAAAGTATACCATTACATGGGCATTCCACAGTTTGTTTATGCATTGGCTCTAATGGCAATAAGTCAACTCTCTCAGGTGTCCTTGGTAGCCTTTCATATGAACGGATAATCGGACATTCGATATGCCCGGGAATATCTCCACTAATCCTAGATTCTGCCTTATTACAAGCCATCCTTATTAAACAGTCCACAGGACACACACAATACACAGTCTAATCATCAGAAGCTATGAGCAGCCTTTCCTCAACATCCTCTTAAATAATCCTTGCCTAACCTACAACCTGGAGACCTAATTTTCTGTAAGAAACACCAGAAAAAGACTGTTCCTGAATCTTGTTGTATTAGCACCTTATCAGGTACTGTTAACAACAACCAGCACATCAGTAAATGTCCTTATGTTTTATCTTTGGATTCATGCCTTTCAATCAAAGCAACCTAAAACATACTGAAATCGCTGTCCTAAAAAGCCTCCTTTTTAGACAGAGACCTCAAGCTGAGTGTCAAGCACCCTGACCCCACAACACACACACGCCCTCCCCTTAGGCAGGCAATTGTTGGAAGGAGCTAACTCCAACCAAGAACTTTGGATCAAATAGATAAGACATCTCCACATGAGATGCCGGGAGCTGCCACAGAGAAAGATTCCCAGAACCTGACCACAGATTGGCACGTTTTCACCTTCATTTTGTTCTTTAGTTTCATATTTATCTTTTTCTGGCTTAAGGCTACTTGCACGTATGTTGCTTACAGCATCCCAATTCTTAATATTGCTTTTTACATCATTAATCACTCCTTGGTATGGGTCAAACATCTGCGTAGAATTTGCTCATGGTTGGATACAACATAATTAAACTGATTATTGTGTTTCCTTTGATTGTCACACAATTTCCTTTGGTACTAATTCCTTATAATAGATAACAGGCTTCCGAAGTATTTGCACTCAACCATTAAGATACTTTTCAGAAGCCAGACATCACAACATTCCAAACAATCAGAATATAACCCCCCTATCACGTCATATGTTCCTTTCACTGAAATGACACTCAGGGGCCTGTTGCGGCCTTTAGTTTTTACAACTGGACTTTCACAGATATAGAATTTGGGGATGTTTCGGGGAACAAATGGCATATATTCGAAGGCTGTCATACTTTTACAGACTTTATAATAAATGTGTATTATATAGGCTCAGGCCTGAGTTTATTTGGTTTAGATCTATCTGATGATCTGGATATGAAAAACATCATCACCTGATGATAAACCACACTTTATAAATGGCATCAAAGCATTTTAATTCTATTTGGCAAGCCCATGGGTTATTTTGGCCGAAGATCAGTCATTAGGTGGCCACTAATGACTGGTACTGGATTTCCAGCACAAAAGACTATTTATTGGTCATTACCAACACTTTGCGAAAGATCTATTATCTTAGTAAACTAATATCTGCCTTCAGGAAAGTCCTTGACATCACCCACGTCTGTTTTGTCCTTTCCTTCATGCCCTTTAATATTCATGCCCTCTTCTCCCTGTCAACCCCTGGTGACCACTGATCTGTTTATTCCCCTTAAATATTTACCTTTTCCAGAATTAGGTGTAAATGAAATCATACAACATGTTGTTTTCTGAGACCGGATTCTTTGCTAATTCATCGAGATTCATCTATGTGGTTGTATATATTGGGAGTCTGCTCCTTTTATTGCTGAGTATTCCATGTTATGAATGTAATTTGATAGATCCTTTGACTTGAAAACTTTAGCCTGCCTTTGGCTCTGAGACATTTTCTTCTAATTTTACTTTTATTATTTCCTTCCTCCCATTTTTTACTCTTCTCTTTCTAGTACTCTTTCTCTTTTATGTTTGATTTTTCCTCAAATATTTGGCAAATTTGTGTTTTCCAACCATATTTAAGAATGAAAGCTTAGTTTGTTTAATATCAATAGTTGATATAAGTTTCCTTTATCTCTCTTCACAATATACATGGATGCATCATTTTCTTTTTATTTATTTATTTATTTATTTATTTTGAGGAAGATTAGCCCTGAGCTAACTACTGCCAGTCCTCCTCTTTTTGCTGAGGAAGACTGGCCCTGAGCTAACATCCATGCCCATCTTCCTCCACTTTATATGTGGGATGCCTACCGCAGCATGGCTTGCCATGCTGTGCCATATCCACACCCATGATCTGAACCCGCGAACCCCGGGTCGCAGAAAAGCTGAACATGTGAACTTAACCACTGCGCCACTGGGTCAGCTGCTCATTTTCTTTTTAGCTGTCACCCTGAGATCGATAGTTTTTGCATATAAGGTGCAAGAGTACAAAAGAGGACATAGTACGGAATGTCATTATCACATTAGAACTTCTAGTTTCCCTCAGGAAGATTATTGATTCCTTTAGAGAAGAGTTCTCATGTTTATGCTTGGATATAGATACTGGGCTACCAAGTACTATTTGGGAGTCCAAGGGCAGAAAAGATAATAGCTGGGGTAGCTTTTCCATAGACTCCTTCAAGTAAACAGTACTCTTTCATTATCAGCTGCTCCTGCTCTTTGTATATAAGCCTAGCAATCTCCCTGCAGATCTCTATTGGGAAACCTGTTTTCTCTCTGCTCTAGCATGTTCTTCTTTGTCCTCCAGAAAATAGCTTATTTGTTTTTTGTTTATCTGTCTAAATGTTTCCATTTACTTCCTGTTTTCCAGATATTTTCCAAAGTGTCTGATCTATGGGGTTTCTGATCTCCTATTTTCCAGCAATGTAGGTTTTTTCTCTTTTCAACTCTTTCAATGTCATTCTTCAAAGACCCAAACATTTATAAAATCAGTTTACTGACAGAAAAGAAAGGAAGTGCATCCTGCCATACTGAAATATTTATTTTTGTATTCTACTTTATATATATACACAGTGTATATATAAACTATTTTCTCTTCATATATTTCTCTCTATATATTCTCTATTACTATATATATTTATTTATGAACTATATATAAATACACACTAAACTATACATATATAAGAACTATTTCACATTTTATTTTAATTGGGGGGATATTACAACTTACTTGGTTTCAATTATAAATTATGTATGTAAGAGAAACAATTCCTTCTTAGCATATTCTCTTTCATATGTTTCTTAAAAATAACTTCTGTTCGCTACAATACTTTGACTTAGCAAAATTTATATTGCATCATCATTGGAAAAAAATAATTTTGCTCCTATGTTTAATTTTTATCTAAATTTAGATTAGCATTTACAATGGTATCAAATGTTTCACCTTAGACAGAAAGAACTTCCAAAAGCTTCACTGAGACTTTACGAGTTGGATGAACAAGATGAAACTATGTTGAAATGAAGTGCTTTTCTGGTGATGAAAGGGTGGCATCATTTAATTGTTTGTGAAGTTCTTCTGTCACTAATGCAGTCACTGTATTAACACCTAAGGCTTCACTTTTCATACCTGAACAAGAAAATGTGGAATCAAATTAAGTTCAAATAGTTTAAGTAGGAAAAATCGTGCTTCACAGAAGAATATGTATGAACACTCTCTCTGAGGCTTTATGTAGTAAAATGTCCACTTAAAGCATATTCTTCACAAAATAATTATAACTTTTTGAAGTAGATGCCAATGTGTCTCCAGCAGATTTGTGTCCCCCAGTTCTCATATTCAGTGGTATCATTATGGCCTCGATAGGGGATGGTAAATATTGACAAATATTTTATGCAAGTTACACTTCATTTTCAACCTTCTTGAGAAACGGAAATTCATTAGCTTTCCCTTAAACATGTACTTACTCCCTCACTCCCCTTTTGTAGTTCTTTGCTGCTGAAAGCAACTACTACAAAATAAAATACAGTTGATAGGTAGCAAAATAAACAAATCATTGTACAATTATTGCACACAGTACATGACAAAATCATTATGGCAAGAATATTCAGACTATTTTTTAACAGTTTTGTTGACTGTTTACATACCATAAAATACACTCATTTTAAATGTTTCAATGAGTTTTAGCAAATCTACAGAGTTCTGCAGTCATCATCGCAATCTAATTTTAGAACATTTCCATCATTCCAAAAATGGACCTCATGCCCAATTGCAGTCACTCTGTTTCTACCCCTAGACCTAGGAAACTACGAATCTACTCTTTCTTTCTGTAGATTTGCCTTTTGTGAACATTTCATATAAATGGAACCATACAATATGTGCGCTGTGGTGTCTGACTTCTTCCGCTAACACTGTTTTAAGGTTCATCTGTGTCGTAGTATGTATCAGTACTTTGTTCCTTCTTAAAAGTTCCTTAATGAATTTTGAGATTCTGTGTTCCCACACGTATTTCATAAACCCCTAACCTGCAAACTCTCACAGTTACTCCGAAATCCCCTAACTAGTGACTGTCTAGCTGCCTCACGTGTCTCGCACCATGCCACAGCACAGTTGGCACTTCCACCAGAGGCAGGAAGAAGCAGTCATGTCAAATTCTTCTCCCAGCACCACATGGGGCAGGACAGTATTGGCTGTCAGAACACTGAGATGGATGTTCCCAGGTCTTCTTTCAGATTTCACTGCATGTTCAAGTGAAAGCTCTGTTTACTGTGCATGTGCTGTAGATATTTCTAGAGCGCAGCAAATCTTAGGAGTGTAAGACAAGGTCTTCCAAACCTATTATTCTACTCTATTTTAATGCTGACTATTATTAATAAATATTGTTTTAAATTTTAAAATCTGGATTCTGTGACAAGAAGCATAAACTGACACTGTTCTGCACCAGCCGTCATGTATGGGCACCCGTAACCCAGTGCTCTATCTTAAAATACAAGCTGGTCCCTGCACTTTGCTTGTTAGGCTTATTGTAATCACTGTTGTTGCTACTGTATTTTCTTGCATATTCTATAATTGTATATGCTTTATATATTAAGTGTTGCTATTTTTTCATATTAATATTGCTATGTAACAATTACTACTTTCTCCCACCTTATCTGAAGATATTTTTGTTGTCCCTTTTGGATTTTCCATGTTCAAAATCATATCAGATGCAAGTGATAAATTCATCAATTCAGGGTCAGTATCCAGGGGAATATTGGAGACATACAGGTCTGTATATTTTACCCAAGAAAAAAACATAAAATGTGGAGGAGAGAGGAAAAGGGAAGATGTGGGTGACCTAGGGAGATGTCCTATAATTACTAGCACCAGCTCGACAAAGGCTGCTGTTTTATGCCTCTATTGTGAGACAATTTCACGCTCATATTTCAAAACAACTCAGGTCCGGTTTGTAAAGCGAATCTAAAAAAATTATTGTCAAGTGTTAGGTAAAGAACCAATCAAATTACCATAATCTGTTTATATCTAATTGTCTAGCAAGAAGAAATAGAAGAAAGGAAGGACAGGGACATTGCCTTTTCACCCTGCTTGTCAATCAGAAGAAAAGCAAATGAGTTGATTGTGGTTAGGAAGCTATCACTGAACAAGGCAGCTTTAGGTTAGCATTAAACTTGGGACTGTGCAAATTATTTCTTGCAAGTCACAATGAGATGCTAATGAGTATCATGGTGAGAAACCTCTATTGCTCATCATGCTGCTTCAAAGCTAACATTAATCCAGAGGCTGTGTGAATGCTGCTCACTAAACACAAAGGACTCTCTTTTCTTAATTTTTGTCACTTGCTATTTTCTATTTGGGACACAGAAACACAGTATGCAGCCATGCAAACTATTTTATATCGGGCAGGGGCTACAAGAGCAATATGTTGAACAAAGAGACAAGTAGAGTAAAAAAAACCCAAGAGTTCAAAGATCTTCTGAACCAATTCTCATATAGGCAACAATTAGAAAGAAATTAAATGCATCACAAGACTTGGACATAATGCTAAAAATGAAATGAATGAAATGCAAATTAAAGTTTCTAAGATAATAGTCTTCCACTACAGAAACATAGTCTTCTCATTCTCGTGGCTTTAGATTGTTGGAACTAAAATTAACAGAGTATCAAAAACAGGATTCTATACCTTTTTGTGTATTAAAATAAAAAGTGAACTAACACTTCTCGCTTTTGAGTGCCATTTGTTAATATTCCTCAGTTCAAATATGATCACCTTTATTTCACACTCTTAAAATATTTTGTTTGAGTCTAAATTAAGGTAATTCTAATTTATGGTAATCCTCATGCAACAAACCATTTAGCTTCAGGGAAGGACGGGAGAGAGGCTTGCTTAGGAGAATGTCGGTCTCTCAAAATTGAAAGAAATCTGAAGGGGGAGAAAAGCTTGTGATTTATGTCAATTGCAGGTCCATTTGCAGGGGAATTTGATAGATCTCTGTGCTAATGCCCCTTATTCATATGACTCGACATGACCTCAAATTTTCCCACATGGAAACCTGTTTGACACGCCCATTCTGCGGATTTATCCACCTATATTCAGAGCTTCACCCCATTCCTGCCATGTGTCAAGAAAATACTACAGAATGCTGTGCCCTGCGCACTGTGAGTGGGATGGCAAAATTTTGAAAAGCATTGAAATTGGGAAAAATGGATTTTTCTGGTACAACCTGTTTTACATGTTATATTCTACTTTGCAACCTAGTACCCATCTGTAATTCCCATTTTAGTATAAGCTTTTTAAGGATCATAAGTAGTCTTACAGTCGGTTCTTGAATTAGTCTCTAGGCATTCTTCACCAAGGAACACATGAAAGATTTGAACTCAACGTGTCTAAAAATATCTCTACTAATGTATCAATTAATACTTCAGGACACTTATTACAAAGTCCTTAGCCTTCCTACTTGAGAACTCTCGAAGTTCACTTTGTGAAAGGACTATGTCTTTAATTCACTATTTTACTTATTTTTAGATATACAAAGCATCAATAGATGCTTTCTTATAAACAATGAAACAATAATAATAAAGCCAAAATTTGTCAGTTCATGTCTCACAATTTATCCTCAGATTCATTTGAGTACACAACCTTAGAGACTTTTCTATGCTTTTTAGATTTATTTGTGTAAATATAGAATGCCTGTTTCCATATTTTATGCACATGATCATTTTATGTATATTTATACAACTTTATTTTATATGCAAATACATGCTTTAGAGTTTTTCTGTATCAGTGCATATTTTTATGCTGCGTTCTTTTTACTTCTTATACAGGGTTCCATACTATGGCTACAACATAATTTATCTAGCACTTTCCCTGGGAGTACAAATTAAGGTTGTTTTACGTTTATTGAAAATGTGGCTAAGAAGACAGTTTTGTATATGTCTTTTGCAAATATTTCTTTGGAGATATATGCAGGTAGGTATTGAGAGGTATGTATATATGTGAGAGAGAAAGCAAGAGAGAAGGAATTGGACAGCTGTTCACATAAGATTATTCTTCAATTTTTCCAGGTAACATACCACAAAATTCCAGCAATTGGATGCCAAAATATTGTTTTTACTTCTACCTCTGTAGTCCAATCTTCAGCCAGTGATTAATGCTATTACAATGAGGGCAGAGTTTTGAGGAATGGCAGAAATTGCAGCTGTGCCTACTTAAAATCATGATATCATAGCCCATATTTCCGAGACAGTTACTTACACTCTAGGAATAAAAGCATATTTTCCCAGTTATTATAATTTTATTGAAGGAGAAGTCAGGTTAAAAGAGTCATAAGTTTTGGATTCTGACAAGTTCTCAACTTTTGTCAACTATTCCCTGGATTTAGCTGAGGATACTAATGCATAAACTCACAGCAATAATGAAATTTTACTAAGACAGGAATTCATTGAATAAAAAAATACTTATTCTGTATCTTCTTTTAGTTTTATCATTTATTTGACAAAATTACATGCCAGAGATTCACATTTAAGATGGGGAATATAAAACCCCTTCAAGATTGACTAATGAAATTGAAAGTGGCTTAATGGCTTGGAAAGATGAGAAAATATATTAATCTTTTATTTTCTGAAATCACAATTTTCTGAGGTGAGATAATAAATGTGGTTTTATTTCATATTTTTAAACTCACATCCTGATAACCTCCTGGTTAACTTTTGTGTGTCTAACAAAGGCTGTCTCTGCCACTTCACACTGGAATCACTAAATTATGATGATTTCTCTAGAATAGTAATTCCTATATGAATAGAGACTGAAAATATTCAATGGTAACAGCAAAATCAGTTTTAGTCTGACTTCCATCTTCTCTAGGTCAGCGGTTTGACAGAAAATGTCAGAGAGGATTCCTCTTAAGATTTGTAAAGAGAAATATGGTCGAGCTTTCGAGGCAATATAATCTGGATCTGATTACCACTTCTTACAAACCACGTGATCTTGGATAATTTGCTCAACCTCTCTGGGCTTCAATTTTCCCTTTTGAAAACGGGATAATAATACTATTATCCTCAAAGAGGACTAAATAAGCTATTTCATCAAGTAAATAGCTTAGCACAGTCCCTGGAATATTAAGCACCAGATATGAATTCAGCTACCTAGCATTAGGAATAATATTAAAATTCCATTTTTATCTAAGTAAAAGTTTTCCTAACCAATTCTTACCCTGTTAAAGTTTTCATTGTGACACAAATGAACTTTACTTCTGCATAGTGTTTAACAAACTCATGCTTTAAACAATGGTCTCAGCATAGTGCTTAGGTGATGTTAGGTGCACAGCAATGAATGAAGCCAGAGGTAGTGTGGCAATCATTGCACTTCTTGAACTCTTTTTGTATTCTCTATGAGATTATGTGATATCAAACATTGAAATGTAGACAACTAAAGCATAGGTAGGTTTTTAACCTATGCACAGGATCATCTCTCTCCTTACACTTTGTTTCAGTTGATGCACAATTGGAGAAGTTAATACTACATTTAAATATTTGTTCTGTGTCCTGTGAAATAATGTAACTTTATGAACTTTTCCACTTTTTTCCCTAGATGAGAAGGAATGAGAGGGATGAGGAGGAATGAGAAGGATGAGAAGGAATTTTTTTCCTACGTGAGTAGCATTTTGCTGCTGTCCCCAAATCTATCTTTCCTTAAAAATTAGCCTTCAAAAGTATGCTTTTTTATAAATTTGAATATATGTGGATGTTGATAAACACAAAATTAATATTTTCTCATGACATTCCAGACATACGGAGTATCAATATTTGTGTAATGCTTATGTTTCTGCTACAGAAACTCACAAGGTTTACTGTCTTTGAAGTTTATCCACACACACACACACAGACACACATTTGCCCCAAAATAGTGTAAATGATTTGTGGTTTTTATTTTGTTGTTGTTGCATGGATGCGTTTGATCTCTGCTGAGTTTATCTTGTCTCTGATTACTGATGGAGTCACTAAGATGCTGTGAATCAGTCTGTGTCTCAGTCTCTGGCAGGTGGAAAAGGCATCTCTCCTGCCTTGCTGAACTGTTCACCAGGGTTTGAGAAAGAATCAGAATTTTCTGTCTTACAGTAAAGATTTCCGGAAAACTTGATATGGTCCTTCTTTAGATATTTGTATGTACCTATGTAGGGATTTTTTTTGTGATTTTTATTTACGTTTTTCCACCAATCCTTTACCTACTAACTTTGGTCCATTTCCTATTCTGAGAGTAATTTATGGCTTTTAGAATTATTATTACATTTACTTTTACATTAATTCCCTCTTGCAGATTATTTCTAATTCCTAAATCCTATTTGATTACCATCCCAGTATGCAGTGTTTATGGCTCATTCAATGTCCTGGTCAGTATTAGACATTGGATTATGTTTTAATTGATATGTCAGAGGTTAATCAACATGCCTGCAGTCATAACAAAACAGATGTGAATACTGGTGCTAAAATGTAGAGCGTGTGCACGGATGAGCCTTTTATGATTCACACTGCCAGTTGTGCGGTTAAGATAATGTCCAAGTTACACATTCCAGATCTGTAAAGGACCTAAGTGAATAATGTTGTTGCTTGTAGTCCAAATCTTATAAGACAGGTGTTTTTCTTATTTTTATGCTCTCAACAAGATATTCTCACATTTCTTTTTAGATGAGACCACTAAATATTAAAGATTGTTAAGTACCTTTTCCAAAGTCACATAGCTAAAATTTGCCCAGGTGGCAAGGTTCTATATTTTTTTTAGTATTCCTCCTACTTTAGTGTCCTTTAATTTAAGAATAATTGAGCATATCTCTCTAGGAAAGTATATGATTGTAAAGCTTGGGCTACTCAAGGGAAAGCTGGACAAATAAGAGCCTACAATTTAAACTAGCTCTACTACTCACTAATTCTGTCATATTACATATTGAATTCTTTCAACTCGTTTTCTTTATCTGTAAAATGTAGAGGTTATATTAGATGACTTGTAAGTTTCCACTGGGCTTTTAAATTTTAACTCAGATTAACACCCTATAATTTTTCTTTTGCCAAATTGTGAAAGCTTTAACTCAACCTTTGCTCTTCAGGACTGCCAGGCTATGGCGTGTGTTAGACCTTATTTTATAATCATATTCATGTTCTTATGTCACTCTGGTAATCTTTTTATGCTAAATAAGTCTGACAAAGTATGGAGAGTTTAGCTAAATGGATTGTCTGTAAACTCTGTTAGACATGATTTCTCAATCTCGGTTCTATTGAAATTTTTGGGTTGGGTAATTATTGTATTGTAGAGCACTGTCCTTTGCATTTTAGTGTATTTAGCACTACCATTGGTGTGAGTCACACTAGATGTGAGAAGCACCTTATTCTGGTTGTGAGAATCAAATATATCTTCAGACATTCTTAAATATCCCTCTGGTGATAATCGCTAACACACTGATAACAATCTAAATAAAATATTGGTGTAGATCAGCCTTCTTATTCCTTCTGTGTTTTAACAAAAGAGAAGGCATTTTCCTTCTTATGGGTAAATTTTAAAGCTTGGCCGCAGAACAAATGTAATCTATCTACTTTCTAGCCCCATAGGCAATAATTTGGGATTTGGGGTGACTATAGTCATTATCTTACCAGCTACCAAAGTTGACTCCATGACACTTGGGAATACATCCATGGAAACTCTGAAGATTATTCATCATAGGCCCTTCCTAGTTTGGAGTATATCTTAAATTTCTGCTCCCAATCAGATCATATGATGTGGCTCTCTTAAAAAAATCACACCAATCTGCTAATGTGTCTTTATCTTTAGAGAATGAAAAATCTGAGCTAAACATAACAGCTAAGTCTTGTTTTCTGGATTTTTTCCCCTTCTCACCTCTTTTTCCTCTCTATATGGGTGTAATGCATTAAGCAAAGACAATCAACTGAAATCTTGCCTGTTCTCAAGCTTTTCTGGCTTCCCATTATATATTTAATGTTAATTAAGAGAGAATTTTGTAGCTCATTATAAAAACCCTCTGCCTTATGTTACAACTAGGGCTCCCAGGGAGAAACACATATTGTTCCCATTCACATGGCATATCACTTCTGAGAAATTCAAAGCAGTCTGCTATCTTTAAATAAGTTGTGTTATGGTTTATAGCAAGAGAGTGAGAAGGAGAGAGAGAAACACACAGACAGGGGTGAGGGGGATTAAAAGATGGAAAACAGAAAAATTTAGAGAAAAAATCCCTCTAGAATATGGGTAGGCTTAGAACAGGCCATTTGTTTTACTTTCTACATTGGGAAAACAAGCTGACAAGGGGACTTTTTCTTACAATGACTTCATTTGGTTTCTTACATTTAGAATAAGGGATGCCTGCAGTCAAAGAAAGACTCCTGCTTTCCAGATTCCTGCTGGCCCTCTTTTCTTAATCGATGGCTAATGAAGTCATTTTCTTTCCTTTTTTCCCTCCATGCCAGTTTCTAGTGAGTAAGGTTCTTCTTCCACACAAGAAATCCGGCTAGGTAGAGATCAGCGCAGGCAATGTGGGCAGCCCAATCTTAATCTAATACATGAAAGCAAGGATTGGGACAGAAGATTAGGGATGTTTTAGCAATGTCCTCTTCATCCCATCATATGTACTACTAAGTAAGAGAGCCTCAACCAGAAGTCACATTTCAGAGTTTTGAGTTCCCACTCCTTGTGGGGCCCAAGCTGATTATTTACTGCTCAGGTGACTAGGGGTTCCACAGTGGTTCCCATGGATTACAAGTGTTTCTCTTGGCCTTTGAAATGGTCTGTGAACAAAGGAAATTTTCATAGGATGACAAAAGAAGTAATATCTCTAAGAAATTATCGTAAGGGAATTTAGGTCTTTATCCCTATAATTTAAAATAAGATACCTAGTCATGACCTATTACACACTATGTAGGCCTGAACTGGAAGAGTCGATAGCTAGAGCCTAAGGTTAGTCCTTAGATTTTTTGCTATTTTACTGACTTACAGGATCAATATACTAGCAAATATGAGTACTGTAGCTTACGGTGTTCTGGGGGATTTGTTTGTTGGTTAATTTAACATATGCGTAAAGCAAGGTTCCCTTTCAGTGTCACCCTTGTTGACACTGTTCCAAGAGAGGGAATACCTCTGCAAACGTGGCAGAGATGGAATGGAGAAGAAGCCGGGTCTGACTCCTAGGACAATCTACAACCACAACATGTGACCTAGCAGGTTAAATTAGAAGAAGAAACCAAACCAAAACACATAAACAAACCAAAGTATAATCATCTAACTGAGAGAAGAAACATGGAAAGGACTCACATTCAGGTCCAGAAAGTCCTGTTAAAATTCTGACTCTTCTTTGTATCTGTGAAAATGTAAGCAGGTCATGATCTGGTGGAACTTGAGTTTGCTCATCTGGAGATGATATTCAAACCCCTACAACTTTAATCATGTGATGCAAATAAGAGAAGACATTTATAATATAAAATGTGTAAGTGTTTTGTAATATAGGATACAAAATTATATATATACATAATAGAGAAATATTTTTATGGAACTCTTTCAAGATGTTTGTTTTCTTATTTCCTATTTTTACTCTAAAAATATTTCTTTTAAATGGACTGATGCTGACATGTTAACAGTAGCAAATTGTTCTAATTGTTTGACATAATGCTAGGTTAGAGAGCAAACTGATTTGGGATTAGAAGAGAGATGTTTCAAAATATACTCAGTATTACATAAAAATCATTGAGATTGGTTGAAGTCATCTCAGAAAACCAAGGTTAATTTGTCCATATTTCACAGAAAATTAGGTGCTGCTTCACTTTTATCTTAAGACATTTGTTCGTGTATTTCTGGTACTCATGTCTTAAACCTTGTAAGGTATCTTATGAGCTAGTTCATCTTACGTGCAATTTAGGAAGGGGCTTTACTATTAAATCTCCAAATGGTTCTTTCTTCACATTTAGTTTGTATGGTTCTATAACACCTTGAGAACGACATAAGCCCCTTTAGCCTATTGTCTTTCTTTTTTGTGATTATAAAAACATTTATCCAACTTTCCTTTTTATTTATTCTCTGTGAACTTTGAAGACAAAGTTTCTGTTTTTTACTTTTAGAGGTGATTTTGGATTCTTTAATTTACCAATGTCTCTATAAAATTAATAAACTCACAAAAATTATATCTGTTTACAACTGTTTTGAGAATAGTAAACCATAAATAAATTTTGCTCTTCTTTAGTAAAATAATTTGATGTTTTTCAAATGTTTTTCTCTAGTGCTTTGAATAAAAATTTTCTATTGGGGGAAAAAAGGTATATCATGCTAAAAAAATTCATTGCATTAACGTACTTGATTGTTATAAGAAGACAGCTCTTATCTCCATCTTATAAATGAGGAAACTCAGACACAGAGAGAAGTTAAGTATCTTCCCCAAGACCACACAGCTGGGAAGTGGCAGCAGAGTCATGAATTCGGTGCAGGCAGTCTGCCTCCAGCGCCCATGCTGTTTACTAGTATGCTTTGACTCCCAGCAGACAATGTAGCCATTCTACTGCTAAGATGTTTTGCCTCTGTTTTCTTATGTACCTCTCTGCAATACTCATTTTTTGTGTTTGCCACATTTCCATAGGAGAAAACACTGTATAATGGAAAGAGATCTCTATGACTAGTCCAAAGAACTGTGGTCATTTCTGGAATTTATCTGCTTTGTGATATTAGGCAAAAGCATCTTCTTCTTCATCTGTAAATAAAAGTGGAGGTTACCTGACCAACTTCTTATAGGCTTATGAGGAGGAAGAAATTACATTATATCTAGGAAAGGTTCATGAGTTAAATGACCGATTAATGATACATTATTTTAGGTCCCTTCCTTCATCACCTACTCTCAATCCATTCTCATTGTCTCCTTTAACTTTTCTCCTCATTATGCTGGTCCTATAAAACCATAAAAGCCCACAATGTGTGTGTCATGTGTGTGGCATACATATATACTGAACTTTCCTGTAAGTTACTGTGTCTGTTTATTTACCTCCCTATTCTTTAATCCTCTCCAATCTACCTCTGCCCTATAAATTCACCTAAAACAGCTTATGCTAAAATCACCAGGAAACTCAAGTCTTAAATCAAATAGGAAAATTTCACTTATCATTTATTTGATCTCTTCAACAGTTTTCAGGAGGTTGATCACTACCCCTTCTGGGATGTTCTATTCAGGAGGTTTCCAAGATAAAACACTTCCTAGATTTTCTCCTTTCTTTCTGTTTCTTGGTCATTGGTGTTCATTTTTCTGCTTGTCATTAAATTTCTTCAAGATGGAACACTAGGCACTCTTATTTTCTCAATCTATTTTATCAATTTAGGGGATGCCAATCGCATACAAAGCTTGAATTACACTCTTTCTATTGATGGATTAAAAAATTTTTTTCAAAGTCCTGACCTTTAATAACAGCTCTAAGCCCGTATTTAATGAACTCCAGAGGCCTATTTAATAAGGCATCTTGGAAGTTTCAAAGCCAACTCATTTGAATTTGCATTTACAATCACAAACTGGACTTCTAGATCTTTCCATCTCATTGAGTGGTATAATCATGTCTCTAGTTGTGCAAAAGATAAATGTAGGCTTTTTCTGAATAGTTACTTACTCTCACTCTCCTATGTCCAGTTCATCATCAAGTTCTATCTACTTTTTCTTCTAAACACCTCTCAAGTCTAGGAGGTAAACCACTTGGCACTCCCTTAGTTTAGTTAAATGAAGTCATTTAAATAAACTTTAGCAATCATTTCATAATCTGTGTCCACTATATCCTACTGTGATAGGTTAGAAACTTGGCCACAAGAATTTTCTTATTCACATCTCCTTGCCATGGAAATTTTTTCTGCTTTCCTGTTCTAACTCTGAGTTCTGGCATAGGATTTATTTGCTTACTGGGACGTTACCAAATGTCACACAAATAGGGACTTGAAAATCACTTGGACAGTAAGGCATGTCTTCTCTTTATTTTCTTGAGATCCCTGCCATTGGCATCATGTGATGAAGCCTTAGCTAGCCTATTGGATGATGAATGACATATAAGCCAATCAGCCCTGTTGTACCAACAGACGAGTAACATCTAGAAGTAGAGCCATCTAGCCAACTAGCAGATGACTGCACATACAAGAGCAAGCCCAGCTGGTTTCAGGGTAAATTCCTGACCCACAGAATAGTGAGATAAAGAAATGATGATTGTTTTTTGGTGGGTTCTTGCCCAGCAAAAACTAACTGATACCTCTTTTCTAAGCTTTTTTCCATTCTGTATCTACAAATAGTTTTTGTAAAGCAATCTGGTCATGTTATCCCTGTGTAATCTTCTATTAGCTATCAATCACATTTAGAATACAAACCTAATTCCATAAAATAGAATAAAAAGGACCAGCATTTTCTGGCCTCTGGCTACGTTTCCAATTTAATCTCTTATCATGTTTTTCCTTGTTTTCTGTGCAAACCACGGTAGGCTTTTTCTTCTTTCGTGAAAGTTCCCTATTCCCTATTGGCACATGGCCTTCACACAATCTGACTTTCTGCCTAAAATAATATCCCTCATGTACTTTTTGTTCATTTAGTCATCATGCATCCTTCATATTTCAGTTTGATTGTCACTTTCACAGAAAAGATTACCCTGACCTCTCTGACAAGGTCAACTCACAATATTTGTTAAACATCCTTGCGATGAACCTGTCCTTATAGAAGCTATTCATGTCATGATATTATATTTATTTGATTAATATCTCTGGTGTTTTAGTAGAACGTAAGCTCCAGGAAGACAGTGACCCTATCTTTCTCACTGTCTCATTCCCAATGCTTAACACAGTATCTAGCACATAGTAGACACTCAATAATGATAGAAAGCATAAATGAATGAGGAAATTAATTAATTTCCTTGAAACATTGTTTAGAATGTAATTATAAAATTTGTTAGCTATTAGACTAACAATGATACAATCTAGTTTTTAGAAGTAAGTGATGTTGATTCTGTATTATGCAAACACATAGGTTGCCAAAGTTTAGTACATTTAAGAATCAGCTTGTTAGTGTGTTAAAATGAAATTCTTGATCCATAGTTCCAGAGAAAGTGGTAAGGAAATTCTGAGATGTTACCCATGAGACTACAATTTTTGTAAGCCCCCAGAGGGACTTGAATGTACGGCTTTCATGGAATTTACTTTGAGAAATGCAAACTATTGAATTTTGCTCACCCACTTTAAATACCAGGCTATTTTATCTATTCCACTTAGAATATTTCTGGTAACCTATTTAAATGTGCTCAGAAAATATAAATTGATTTTAATATTTGTATAAGGAAACCATAAGTGGGAAAATAAATATGTGCTAAAAAACTGTAATAACAGAAACAAAAATATCTACTATTCTTCAGCAACAAACCCTTCATGATTATTTTCTGTTTAGATTTATTTATCCTATCTCTTCACTCCCCCATTAGCTTTGGTAATTGACAGTTAATTACATACAAAGAGATGGTAACCTATCTTGCTCTAAGTCACAGGGAATCTGCCATTTCCTAAAGAGTATACATGGATTCATCCAACCCTAGTATTTGAAAAGGATTTTAAGTCTTTTCTATCAACTGACAAATTGAGAGTAAATATCTTGATGGAATTCTTTCTGATCAAGATGAAGGTCTCAGTTGGGAATGATTTAGTTCTGAGCATCCAAAATTGCAAACTACTCACTCAAAAAAGAGAAGATTGATATTATTTTGTTGCTGCTGAATATTCTGGCTCAGCTGCATTCCCTAGACCAAAAGCCTCTAGGACATTTCTTGGAGAGATGGGCATGGGTGTCACCTCTAAATAATAAAGTGGGAAGAGAGAAAACCAATCTACCATTTGTCTGGTCTTTGAAGGGAACCGCTAGAAAATCAAGACAGGAAAAAGAATTATGGGGTAACTTCCTCACATTTGCTCATTTGACTCTCTGATGTCTTTGTGTGTGTGTGTGTGTGTGTGTGTGTGGTGATTTTAAACTGTACAACTGAGTGTAGGAGATTAAGAGTGAAATGACCAGGATATAGATAATGAATTAGGGAACAGATGTTTATAACTTCCATATGTTCCTGAGGAGACATATGCACAGAAGTCAAGGGCAAGCAAACACACTATTTTTATTATGATGATTTATATGGACAATTTCTTTTGTTCTAGAATACTTGTTTTATTCAGTCTGTTTGCTAATTGAACGGGCTTAACTCTTAATATTTTACATGCTTCCTTTCCTCCAACCAGCTAGACTTCCTGTCCTCTTATATTTTGGCACAGTGCAACGGTAACAATTCCAAACAAGTGCCACTTAAAAAGAAGGATATTTGGCTTTCTCCCTCTGACTTATTTCACTCAGCATAATACCCTCAAGGTCCATCCATGTTGTCACAAATGCCGGATTTCATCATTTCTTATGGCTGAGTAGTAGTCCATGGTGTATAAATACCACATCTTCTTTATCCATTCGTCCCTTGCTGCGCACGTATGATCTCACTCATAAGTAGAAGATAAAAACAAAGACAAACAAACACATAGCATTGGAGATTGGATTGGTGGTTACCATACGGGAAGGGGGGAGGAGGGAGGGCAAAAAAGGGTGATTAAGCTCGCATGTGAGGGGATGGACTATAATTAGTTTTTGGGTGGTGAACATGATGTACTCTACACAGAATTCGGAATATATTATGATGCACATCCGAAAATAAACAAATAAATGAAAAAAATTTAAATGAAAAAATAAATAAAAAAGAAGGATGTTGATTGCTTTTAGCAAAAGAATGCTTTTCAATCACGAACACGCTCGTAATCAAAGATGGGGCCCCACATATGGTGGCACTAGTGGACACTGAGTGTATCTCATCTTTTCCTGCGTAGGGTCTCCCCTTTGGTAAGCTGGCATATCTATGCCAGAACGAAGGTAAAAAATGGACTGAGTGGCCAAGGTAGTTCAGGTGACGAGTCAGCTCCTTGGTTTATTTAGAGCTCCTAGCCCAAGATAATTCTCTAAGATGATATAACAATTTCTGTAAAACTAGAAAGCTGTCATGACTACTAAGCCAAAATACTTGTTGGTAAATTAAAACACATACAGTAATAATATTGTTACCACAGTGGCCAGCAAGCAAGGTTCAAGCAAAATTATCAGCTGTTGCCCGTACTTTGGGCTGTAGAATCGTATTGGTTTACCTGCATCCTGGTTATCATCACAAATGGAAGTGCGAGGTAGCAATGTGGAATTAAAAAAATCAAAGTTACAAAAGAGTACTCATGGGTTTATGGGAAAGATTATGTTTGTTATTGCCTTCTGCTTGAGAATTTAGGCAATTACCTTGATTACAGAGGGAAGTCAAACAGGCTGCCTAGGAGGTTATGATTGTTAATTTCACCTTCTCTATGTGTTACGTATTTGCATATCTGTGCACATGTCCACGTAGGTGTGTATGTGCCTGTTGGTGTGCATTGGCATGTATTGAGATTTTGGCAAAGACCTTGTGAAATCCTACAAGTCAAATGTCTTTGCTACTTTCTTCCCCTTTCCCTTGCGCTCATAACATGATAATGATGACCTAACAGAGGTTTCTCTGATCATGTGGAAGATATACATAGTAGGGAGGAAACAATTAGTTTTTTTCATTTAAACTCTTCATTGAATCAATGCAGGCTTCTTAATACCATTTATAAATATTATATTTTGAAAGTTATTTTCACTCTTAGCTGGCTTCGCAAATGTCATGTCCTAGAATCCAGTTTTTGATGGTCCCTGATGCTCTAGCAACAGCGGATTCAGATCTTTAGGAACACATCATGTTCTTGCTCAGATTGTCCACCACTTGGCCCCTGTTCTTTATGTTCAATGGAAATTATATTCCATAAGACAAGTAGTTTGTTGGAGTTTATGCATCTATGTCTACCATCCTCTTGTTTGAAATTTGGTTCTTATTTGCTGTCAAGAACTATGAAGTGCTTGAATAAGTTAGCTTGCCACAGTTTCATGGATGTTAGTAGAGGACACGAGACTCCTGGGTCAGAGCCCGATTCCACAGGAAAATGTGAGCCAGGCTACATTAGACCCTCACATCCAGTGGGTTGTGTTATTGTAGAAGAGCCCTGCTCCGAGAGAGGCTGAATCATTGATAATTGACAGTGAAGCTGCCTGCCCTTCGCTGTGGAGGGAGACACTATCTCTGTCTTTCCTGGCTGTTTGCTGTACAAAGATCCTTGAAAAGATAGTCTGGACCAAAAGTCCAATTGGTGCCTCACTCACAATACATGTACAAACACGAGACATTTGTGACAATCATTTCCCAAAATTTATTGTCCTTTATTTTCCCCCTCAAAAACATAATTTGAGTTAGTTTCTTATTTGGAAGATCTTAAAATAGAGCCTAGGTCGAAAGTTCCTGAATATGAGTGCTGAGAACATCTTATATGGCTGCTGGGTTCATGTTTTGGAAATGACAGGCAACTATATTGGGGTGATTTTCAGGTTGTCAACAGAGGGAAAGTATAAAAGTAGGAAATGGGTCAGAATAAGACATTCTTAGAAGATGATAATAAAAGCCCTATGAAGCAAAAGACCCTGTTAAACTAATTGTATCATTTTCTTATTTCAAAAAAAAGAGACAGTACCAGTTCCTTGGAATTCTTGAATAATCTTATGGGAGAAAGAAATATTTTATCTTGCAGAGTTATCTATCTCTGTGTTTGCAGGAGTCATTAGATTAGAAAACTGCCTACTAGGAAATGTGAAACCCCTGTTTGGAAACAACATGCCATACAAAATCGTAGTTGTTCAGAATTTGTTTTTAGTGTTTGAATGCTATCCGTGTTATTTAATTGGTGCTTTAGGAAGGAAGGGGCAAGAAGACAGTGCTATATTCGGACTTTTATTTAGTAAATATTTCTTGAGAACCTACTATAGAGTGGGCACTGTACATGAAGGACAGTCTACACGTCCTTCACTGTACATGAAGCTGGAGATAGGGGGCAGATTTATTGGGAAGATAAAGAGACTTAAGTCTCCAGGCCTCTCACCTGCTTGGGGCTCCAAGACCCCATCCAAGGACGTGGGAAGAGGTCCAGCACTGGGTTCACTTGGTTGTATCATTTTTGTAAAGTTTGCAGAAGTAAGACTGCTATCTTTTTCCATTCTGATTTCCACTCAGTAAAGACTGCTGTCTGTTTCCCACTCTGATTTTCTGTCCATCTTACTTCTCCTGATGGGTGGCATTGGATTGGCCAGGGATATTTGAGATCTAACTAGAGTGAAAGTTGAAGTGATTCACTGTCACTTCCATGAACAGTTAAGTTATTGCTAGCTGTCTGTACAGGAATAGCTTCCTGGAAAACTGTTCCCAACCTGTATCAACTGCTCATAATTCTTGCCATGAAACTGTAGTTCCCAAGGTGATATCTTGATATGAACATATTTGATGGTACTGTGTGCATGTAGGCAGTGGCAGATATTCAAGATCTTAATTATATGGTATCAGAAACTGGTCTGGATTTTTTTTCATTTTCTGATGCTCTGGTATTTGTCACCGTTTTCAAATTTGAAATAATTGTGTTAATATTTTTACTTCTAATTTTGTTTTCATTATATATAAACTTGGATCTGACATTTCTAGGGATACAATGATGAGCAAAAAAAATTCATACTTCTTGTCAACCTGGAGCTTAAAGTCTAATAGACAACATAGATATACTAACAAAATATTCAATATGGGGTGGCCCATAGTGCAATGAGCACATGCTTAAGAGACTCATCTTTTTCTGGAGGGTGAGGTATGTCTTCCATGTGGAATTACTGCTTGAGGAGAGATCAGAATTAGATACCTACCTGAATTAACAGATGACGGTGGTTTGGGGACTGGCCACTAATTATATTGTAGCACTCAGGCTAGTGAGAACTACCAAGCAGTGAGAAAAGATATTTCTGTGTAAGCAAAGATATTGGCTAGCATAAACTAATTTTTTATCTCTTTTCTTTATTTTTCTTTCTCTTTTTTCCTTCCTTCCTTCCTTCCTTTTTTCTTTCTCTGTCTTCCTCTCTCTTTCTTTCCTTCCTTCCTTCAGCTAGTGTAGAAAGCAAACTTTGTATTGGTTTCAAGGAGAATATTAGCCTGTTTAAGAGTTATTTTCTTCAAACCCATTATATAAGATCATAAAGTGTTACAATTTCATGAGGACTTTGTGTGGATATGTGTCTATGAAGCTTAGTTGTGGCTGAAGACTGTCTTTTAGTTGGTCTTTAGCTATCTCTAAAATTGTTTTTTTAATTATTTATTCCTTCCCAATTTCAAAACGTTTCCCTGTAATCAGTGAATGCTATGTTTTCCCTGATGGCTAATTCACATGTTTTACACATGTTTGGAAAGATAGCAGTGTAGCAGATAATGGTGGCTGATATAGATGTCATCGAGTTGACATAGATCTTATTGATGATATAATTCTCATTCTGTAAAGCTCTATTTTCTTGTCTTTATCCACTCTTTCCCCAATACTTTTTCTCTACAATTAAAAAAAATAGATGACAGTATAAAGAAGGTTTAGTGAACGCTCTTGATGCCTCATGCAGATCCCTTTCACCAGACAAGTAAATCCATCCCATAGCTGCTGTGAGTTTAGCGGCTACTAATTCAAAATAGTTTTTCTTTTCCTTAAAAATTACCCAAGGAGGGGCTGGCCCCGTGGCCGAGTGGTTAAGTTTGCGCGCTCCGCTGCAGGGGGCCCAGTGTTTCGTTTGTTCGAATCCTGGGTGCGGACATGGCACTGCTCATCAAGCCACGCTGAGGCGGCGTCCCACGTGCCACAACTAGAAGAACCCACAACGAAGAATATACAACTATGTACCGGGGGCTTTGGGGAGAAAAAGGAAATAAAATCTTAAAAAAAAAAAAAAAAATTACCCGAGGAATTGCTCTAGGCCAAAGGTTCTTTAGGGGATATCCGAATACTCTTGAAGGAATGTAAAAGCAGAGATTGCTGAGCCCCGTTCCAATCCCAGATCCGGAGTGAGGAATGAGAACCTGCATTTCTAACCAGTTCCCTGTGGTGCTGACGGTGCTGGTCAGGGGCACTGGGTTTAAGGGAGTTGCCTTGCCTGAGTCACTTTGTCTTCCTACAAGGGAAGGGCCCAAGCCGGAGAAACAGGACAATTCCTGGGTGTGGTTTTTGTTCAAAAGGCACTCCTCTCTTTGGGTCAGACCAAGAAACGTCTTTCTCTGGCTCCACAGTCTCCTCAGCTCTTTCTCTTCACATTCAGATCACTATATTGCTTTCTTTACTCTCTTAAAGGGCACACTCTCCCAATAAACAACAGGCTAGAAGCCCCGGCACAGGTTCTGCTTCTAGGAAACAAACCTAAAAAAGAATAAGAGAACTACTTTTAGTTAAACAATTTTTATAAACATTAATTGTCTTGATTCCATGTCAGCATCTGTACCTTGATTTGTCAGACTTGTTCAGTTGAGGCTGGAGTAGAAATCTGCTGCTGTTTTGGGATCAGTGCTGAGATCTCGGTTAGCAGATGCTCAGAATTGGTTGTCAATTAAACCAAAAGAAATCTCTGTTTTTAGACTTTTTTTCTTTCCATATCATTTCTGCCTCTCTTCCTACCTAGGGCTAAACAGAAAGTTAAATTCTAATGACTGATCTTGCAGGTAAGACAAGCTAAAGCTCATATTTTCAAAATTGATCAGCTTGCCTTAATGGAGATTTGATCTATAGAGTACACCTCTGTACACTTGATGTTGAATGTACCTTCTGGCAGTAGATCTAGGAATATAAATATATAGAGTAATAAATAGGGAAAAGAAAATGTATCTGATTTAGAGTAGCCCACCTGTATTATAAATACTACACAAATTATGTACTTTGGGCCAACTTTTATATTTTCCTTTTTTGATGTTCAAATATTTACATATTTTTCTGTAATTTGTTTTTATTCTGCTAAATATTTTGGAAGAAGTAGTGTCACCACTATTTACTTAATAGAAAAGCGTTTATGCTTAATTTAAAGAAATTAGCATGGAGTAGAGTCCTCTTGTTCTTGTTTTCAGGCAACTTCTTAAGGAAAGTGGAAGGAATCACTTTGAGAGATCAATGAGAGACTTCTATTAAATAAATTTAATAAACACAAGGCTTGTGAATTATAGGAGAGAAGGAATTGCTTGTGATGTGGTTACGTTCCTAACCACTAATGTATATACTTGTGGCTTTCATTGACTTTCACTGTGTATGTGTGTATTTCCTGTGAAATACGCACAACCATGTTTTATGTGGTTATGTGGCCATGTGAGTTATGGATTAAGATATACTTATTGCAAAATAAAATCTTTTATGACAACATAAAGAGTAAATTATGTTGCTAAACTTAATTCACAGTCCCATATCAGGGGAAATATCCAGAGGAAATATGCATTTGAGTATAATATTGCTATAGAACTGATGAGGAATTATTTAGAGGCAGCAAAAACTGAGTTATCCATCAATGATTTCCTTATTTTTTTTGAGGAAGATTAGCCCAGAGCTAACATCTGCTGTCAATCCTCCTCTTTTTTGCTGAGGAAGACTGGCCCTGAGCTAACATCTGTGCCCATCTTCCTCTACTTTATACGTGATATGCCTACCACAGCATGGCTAGACAAGTGGTGCATAGGTATGCACCCAGGATTCGAACCAGCAAACCCCAGGCCACCAAAGCGGAATGTGAGAACTTAACAGCTATGCCACTGGGCTGGCCACAATAATTTCTTAATTATAGATGTCAATCTATTCTTTGTTCATGTAGGATTCTAATTTAGCAGTTTTATTCAAATAAACATCTTAATGTAACAGGTGAAGAAGATTCAGCAGGCTTATAGAAAGGAAAAGCTATCTGTTCTCCAAAGATGCCATCAATGGAAGAGTTGTGTGTGGTTATATTGAGTTTAAATTCTACTTTTCCAAAGAGAGTTACGTTTTGTTTTTCACTTTATTGCAAACATTACCCCGTGCATTTTGAATACAAAAGGTAGCAGAGATTTTCTGATTTAAGTGCCGATAAACTGATTTTTTTTTTTTTTTTGAAGATTTTACTCCTTGAAGGAAATGGGTGATACTTTCTCTTTGTTTCCTTATTCTCAAATCAGGTTTTTACCTTCTGAGACCAGCTTGTGTAGTTTCAGATACCAATTCTAACACTTACTACCTCTTTAAATGTGAGCGTGTTACTTTACATGTTTCAGTTTTCTAGACTGTGAAACAAGAAGCAAAATACTGACCTAGTAACTGCTGTGATGATTAACTGAATTCATACCTGCAAAAAGTGTCAAACAGTGAGTGCTTGTCACATTGCTTAGCAGATGTATTCATATTTGTTATTGCTGCTCCTAAGTACCTATGTTCCAGGTCTTTTCTTTTTTTTCCTTTTAAATGCCATCAAAAGCTCTGACTTCAAATTTAAATACATTTGCTTTTTGAGAGATAAAATTTCTAGCTCTAGCAAAAAATTGTCAAACAAAACCACATTTCATTTTGTCACTTACAGTGTAATTTAAAAAAAGAAATATCAAAATACACTTAATTAAAATTATTATACTAGTGTTTCAAATATGTGGTCTGGTAAACTAAATAAGGGATTAAAAGTACTTTATAAGCTGCAAGTCTCACAAAATTTATGGTGACATTATTCTTATCTACACTCCTACCCTCCACCCTAATGGTCATCTTAATAGTGTAAATTTTCTCAAGTATACATGAGACCTTTTATAATGTCACAAAGTAATACACTAATTAGCAGTAGACTTGTTTTCCACCAAATGTGAATGAATTTTTTTGAATGCCTATGTGTAAACAAGATAGACAGAGCTCTAGATTTTGGGGCTTACATTCTGGTGAGGGGAATACAGGGAATAAAAATATTAACAAATAAAGTTCTAGGTACTGATATGTGCTATACAATAAAGGATCTGAGCAATGTGACAAAGAATAACACAGGAAAGATGTATATGGAGGAGATGCTTTAGGCATCATGGTCAGAGAAGGCCTCTCTGGAGACCTGAAAGATAAGAAGAAGCCAGGTTTGGGAACATCTAGTAGAAGGGCAACCCAAGATGAAGAAATCACAGAGTAAATGCCCTGAGAAGGTTTAAGGGACACACAGAAGGCCAGTGGAAACGACATATAATGGTTGAGTAGGAGACAGGAGAGAAAAGAGATGAGAGATGCAAGCATTGGTCGGAACATGTAGTACCTTGTAAAACAGAATGTAAGTTGATAATATTTATTCCTGTTGCAAGGGGAAGCCACTGGAGAATTCTAAGAGGAAAGTGTCATGAGATTTGTGCTATCCACAGCTACAAGCTGCAGAAACTCAGAAATCTTATGAGAGCCCAGCTCATTAAAGTCCCATCTGTCAAATTGTAATATATTTATCATTTTAATGGGCACTAATAATATTTTGAAGGTATTATACATTCAAAAGTTATCTTGTAAATCATTGTTTTTTTATACCACTGACAGCATTTGGACTCAGAGGTACAGGTGGAGGGAATCGCCCTGCACATCTCTAATCAGCCACGTTCATAATTAGCTAAGCAACTATTCACACAGGTACCTTCATGTTGCCTCTCTCTCTAGGCGTGCAAGCCTCAGTGGAAGCTTGTTGTATTTATTGAGTAGTAAATTAACATCACCGTGCTTCAAGCAACAACATGTTTTTTAATTCCATTACAATTTCAGCCCCTCTTCCTTCTCTGCCGCAATCCTCTGACGATGGAGCCAACTTACAAACTGAATCTTAGATAGTTTTGTCAGCTTGGCAAATCACTTTATTTTATTTTTCTTCCCTTGTTTCGCAGAAATAACAAGAAGATTCTCTTTTAATATAAAACTAAAAAATTGAATAGTAGAAATTGTACAGAATCTTAATCCTAGAACATTTTATATAGCCAATACTGCATCATTTCCTTTCACAAGAAAAGCCATTGCTACTTCAAATGTTCTAATTCCCTTAAAGTTCCATTCAATATACTTTCTGAGAAACATCAATTGCAGTAGAAAGCAATCTTTCAAAGGGACCTATTTGATAAGCTTTAAATGGATAACAACGCTCACACACTTACACTGATACTGTACAGAGGAAGAAATTGCCGGCAAAAGAGACGTGAATGTTCTTAATCCAAGTATCGTCCACTGAGTCACTTACAGAATAGGAGGAATGACTGGGAAATTGACGGCTTTGAACCAACTGAACGAAGCAAAAAGGGGCCAGAGAGAACCTTCTGATACAGCATTAAAATATGTCAAAAAAAATAAAGAGTTAAATTAAAAATAGTAACAAGTAAGAATTTGATCTTTGAGACCAACTGAGGAGATGTGTAATTTAAAAACAGTTATCTAGTGGTGCTAAATCATATAGAGAGAATCTGGCTAGAGTAGAAAGGAAAGGGGGAGACAATAGTTCACCTGTTTCTATAATACTGGGGATGAGCTGGGGCGAGGTTACCTAACGATATTGTCCCTTTAATATTCTAGATACGATTTTGTTTTGCTACAAATTCACCTTGCAGTCAAAGAAAGGGCAATATTATTAGATGTAGTCCAAGATTCTCAACCACACACAGAGATAAAAAGTCAGTCATGATGTTTTAGCTAAACTGCGTCAACAAGCATGTCTCAAGTATAGTTAACTACTACTTATTTTATGGTATTTAATTGATTTTCTGTGTACAGGGAGCTAAATCAGCAATCTCTATTTTACATACTTCTAGAGTGGGGATAAGTATATCTGCTTTTCTGTGATGTTTAGAGTCAAAAAAAAATGATGTTTCTATAAAACATGTTAAACATACAATCTATAAACTGGTTTGTTAATTCAAAATAATAATAGCTGATTAAATACAACTATGTCTCAGTTTCCAAATGCATGTGACTGTTGAATTATAGCAAATAATAGGGTTCTGGGTTTCTTTTGTGTCTTCAGGGATATACTTACATTATCAACTTTACAAATGAATTGTAGGAAAATAAGTGGCTTTTAGCCCACACTTTAGCTTTCATACCTGATTTCAATGTTTTAAAATATTGCATAAGTGCATTGATGAGGCATGGCTGTGGGAAAAACTTTGCTCTACTTTTTCTTGGGCCAAATTCCTGTATGGAAATCAAACTCGGTGTGACGTATTATGTAGCTTCCCTCGAGAATGAGATACATGCACTGGTCCTCCACTGGCTCAGGCAGGAGGAAAGCCACCATGGAAACCACACCATGGAAGGCCCTGAGAGCAGGGAATGTCCGAACACTGAGCCTAGCTCGAATTACTCGTTCGATGTAATTTACTGAACTGAATTTTAGGAGAAATAGATGTTTATGCCTGGAAAGTTTGTTGCTTAATGCCTACCATTATATAAATATCTGTTCCCACACAGGTGCACGTGAGAGAATAATCTTGGAAAACAAAACTAAAGTATAAACATTGTGCAAAATGCATGTGAGTTTTTATTGAAGTGTATTCTTTTGGATAAAAAATTGGTTGTAGGGTCTATAGAAGCTATACTTTGAATAAACTGTTTTGAACAATGAAAGCAAGCATATACCCACAGCCAAGTCATTTGATTAAATACAGTAAAGCTTGTTTATCACTTTTCTCTCATCCACATTTTTATCATTGCTCTCCTCCATAGTGACGCTGGAGATTTCATAGTAATATATGCTATATTTGCATATGACATAATTTGAGACAAATAATCTTGAATTGGAATAATGTTAATAATGTAGCCTGAGAATTGGCCATTTTATCTGTAGTAAAATTAACAAATTAAAGTGATGGTGTCACTTCTATCAACATTTAGTAATGGGCTTTTTATTTTCATGTTTAAAATGTTGAAAATTCTTAAGAAAGGATAATATAATGTGCATTTTTCTAATTATACATTTATCAAGATTAAGATTTAAAGAAAATTATATCACAGACGTTTATGACTTTAGAAATGTCTAGTGCTTTCTATTGTATACTAAGTTTATGTATTTTAGAATGACATTTTTTCCAGTGTGTCTAGGTCATTTCACGTTATATACAATTTTCTAAAACATAAATTTTATTAAAATTTTGTCCTCTATATATATGAAATATTTTAAAGTAATACAATACATATTTTAACCTGGTGTCATAAAATTGTGTATACTGTCAATTTCCACTACTGGCAGTATGAGGAACTAGACTTCCCGACAGACTCTTGCATTTAATACACTAACCCACGAATGGGAGTAATATGCTATAAAATGACCAAGATAATTTTGAAAACATGAGACAGAACTGCTTAATTTTAATGCAATAAAAATAAAAAATAAATCACAATGAATTAGTTAATAGCAGATTTGATCAAGTTGTAAAGGGACTTTGGAGACTTGAAGAAAGTTTTAAATGTGTAGGTAACTCTCAGGAAAAATTTGCTATTAAAATAACAATAATGTGTTATCTTAGATCTTGGTGGACCTTTGACTTACATATATATCAGTTAGGAAAAAAATACTGTTTTCCATGTTTGTTAGAGAAATTTGAAATGCTAATAAATGACTGATTTTCATAGAAATTCTGCTACATGGTTATTAACTTTTAGAAAACTTATGTGACAATATAAACTATATATTCATTATTTTCTCCTGGTTAGTATTCAGCTAAAGACTATTTAAATTGATGTTATTTATCTTTTGTCATTATTTGCATTTGTTAAATTTGTGGGTTTTCATAAATATTATGTTATAGTTCCAATCCACCAAATGAACAGATCAATCTAAAATTATTCATTAAAGCACAAAATGTGCTGAAATGATAATATTAATAAGCATATTTTTGAAAATATTACATAAAAAATATAGAAGCAAATAATAAACTGAATTCAGAAAATACAGAATGTAAGCCTATATGTTCTGGAATAAGGTGATATGTGACACAAATATTTCTGCACAAGCAAAACAAAAATTGTATGAAGAGAAAATATTGTATATCTTAAAAATTGTATGCATTAGACAAGCTATCTATCCACAATCTCTTTCATATTTATCTGTATATTGCACAATGTTGTCAATACTCATTAAGTTTTCATGCCATTTTAGAACAAAGCACAGGGATCATTATTAAAATTATTGATTGTTTTTTGAACGTTTTATCGAATAACCATGAAGTGTTTTCCAGTACAAAATTGATAAATTTCTGTCACTAATGGTAGGCAAGTGCCCAAAACTAAAGAAGTGTCATTTAGCCTACTAATATAGCATAGTTTGCTAGGAGAGAAAGAAAAATAAGCTACTGGAAACAATTATTTACTTAATGGTAGAGTTATAACAACAGCATCAAGTCACTATCCTGACTGCTAAATGAAAAGTGCTTACACGCATTTTGGTACTAAGGGAAGACATAAAATCCATGGTACAGACAATACAAAAAATATCAATTTCAGTTATTTCTTGTGGCCTAATACATTGTGTGGTCAGGAATACATTTAATATCTTGTATGGTAAGAACTTATGATTTTCTAGATAAATATCATTCTTTTTTAACATTAAAGATAAAATATTCAGTTGTTTTAAAGTACCAACTCTGATATGAATAATTTGAAAGCTAAGCTTGACTCATTCTTTCTTTTTTTACACAAAACATTGGTGATGCATTACTGTGGGTATTAAAAAAAAAAAGGGATTTTCATGTTTGGAGTGATGTCAACATCATGGTGGAGTGAACTTGCCAAGGATTCTTTCCCCTCCAACATACAGCAAAAGGGACCTCCACACTCCAACAGAGGACATCCTAACACAACACAAAACGTTGGAGAGACACACGGCCATATGATGGAGGGCGGAGAGGCTGGAGCCCCCCTTGGAGGAGCTGAAAAGGGGTAAGAGAGAACTTTGCTCCTTCCCCTAAAGACTGCGATCTGTGACCTTGGGAGGCATCAAGAGGGAAGGAATGGGAGAGGGAATGTTCGTTTGTGGGCACATCAAGGACCCCTGAGGGCCCATGCAGCCTAGAGGGAAGACCTCTACTGGGATGAGAGCTTTCATGAGGGGTGACCTCACCAAGCCAACACCCCAGGAGAGCAGATAGTGAGAGAAGAGCAAGAAAGCTCAGAGTGCATGCAGGAGAAAGTGCCCCTCCACCCACCTGCCCAGCTGCTCCATTGCCTGGGATCTTGACTCAGAATACGTGGCTCTTGACCCCCATCCGGTGGTGATAGGTGGTAACTACAATCAAATAATATCAGGATGTGTAAGAACTGAAACACATCCTCTAGCAATATCAAACGCTGTATCAAATCTCCAGACTAGAGAGAAGATGAAAAGTACCCGGATTTCAGTCCTGAGAACACAGAAATCTGTAATCTAAATGACCATGAATTCAAAATAGCTATCATCAAAAAGCTCACTGAGGTAAAAGAGAATGTAGAGAAACAATTCAACGAGTTCAGGAGCTACTTCTCAAAAGAGATTGAAACTGTAAAGAAGAATCAATCAGGAATATTAGAGATGAAAGACACAAGGGAAAGGATAAAATAAAATACGAATTCCCTGAATGCTCGAGTGGACATCATAGAGGAACGTATCAGCATAATCAAAGATAGATACGTTGAAATGCTCTAGGCAGAGGAGAGAGAAACAAGACTAAGAAGAAATGAAGAAAGTCTCTGACTCAATGAGGAAATGCAACATAAGAATTATAGGTACTAAAGAAGAAGAGAAGGAGACTAGAGCAGAAAGTGTGCTCAAAGAAATAATAGCAGAGACCTTCCCAAACCTAGAGAAAGAGAGGGAAATCCGTGTGGAAGAGGCTTCCAGATCTCCTAGATATGTCAATATAAAAAGACCTACTGCAAGGCATATAGTAGTAAAACTGGCAAATGAATGATAAAGAATGAATACTAAGGGCAGCAAGGCAGAAGAAAATAACATACAAAGGAACCCCTATCAGGCTTTCAGTGGATTTCTCTGCAGAAACCTCACAAGTTAGGAGAGAATGGAATGACATATTCAAATCTTTGAAAGACAAAATCTTTCAGCCAAGAATACTCTATCCAGCAAAAATATCCTTCAGATATTATGGAGAAATAATTTTCCCAGACAAACAAAAGCTAAGGGAATTTGTAGCCACAAGACTCTCCCTACAAGAAATCTTCAAGAAGGCCCTCGTCCTGAAAAAAAAAAAGGGGGAGAAAAGGGTTACAAAGCAGAGTAAGGAGATAAATAGGTAGACAGAAGCAGAATAGGATTGCAAATACTCAAGTATAATATTAAAGATAATAGGGAAGGAAAACAAAGACCATCTTGTAAGTTTAACCACAAACTCACAAACAAGATGGAATAAGATGTGAGGAAAACAACTTAGGAGGGAAGGAGGAAAGGGACTGAATCAGTTTAGACTAAGGAAATAAGAGGCCATTAGAAAATAGACTATCTTATAAAGGAGATTCTGAATACAAACCTCACGGTAACCACTAAACGAAAAAGCAGAACTGAAACATAAATAATAAATAAGGAGAAAACAAAGAAACACATCATAAAAAACTACATAATTCAATGGGTAGACCAAAACACACAGGGCTAGAAACAAAAGATGTGCAGGAGGACCAGAAAATGAGTGATAAAATGACAGCATTAAGCCCTCATATATCAATAATGACCCTAAACGTAAATGGATTGAATTCTCCAATAAAAAGACACAGAGTGGTGAGATGGATTAAAGAAAAAGACCCAACAATATGCTGTCTCCAGGAAACACATCTCAGCTCCAATGACACACAGGCTCAGAGTGAAGGGATGGAAGATGATACTCCAAGCTAATGGCAAACCAAATAAAGCAGGTGTCACAATACTTATATCAGACAAAGTAGAGTTCAAGATAAGTCAGGTAAAGAGAGACAAAGAGGGGCAGTATATAATGATCAAAGGGACACTCCATCAAGAGGAAATAACACTTGTAAATATCTATGCACCCAACACGGGAACACTAAAGTTCATAAAGCAACTATTAACAAACCTAAAAGAAGATATTAATAATAATAACACAATAATAGTAGGAGATATCAACACTCCACTCACATCAATGGACACATCATCCAGACAGAAAATCAATAAGGAAACAGAATTAAATGAAAAGCTAAACCAATTGGACTTAATAGATATATATAGCACACTCCATCCAAAAACAGCAGAATACACATTCTTCTCAAGTGTGCACAGAACATTCTCAAGACTAGACCATATGTTGGGAAACAAGGAAAACCTCAATAAATTTAAGAAAACTGAAATAATAACAAGCTTCATTGCTGATGACAATGCTATAAAGCTAGAAATTAATTACAAGAGAAAATCTGAGAAAGGGACAAAGATGTGGAGACTAAATAACACGCAATTGAACAAGCAATGGGTCAATGAAGAAATTAAAGGTGAAATAAAAAAATATCCAGAGACAACATACAATGCCAACTCATATGGGATGCGGCAAAAGCTGTATTAAGAGGGAAATTCATCGCAATACAGGAACACCTTAATAAACAAGAAAAATCCCAAATAAGCAATCTCAAATTACACCTAACTGAATTAGAAAAAGAGGAACAAACAAAGCCCAAAGTCAATGGAATTAGAAAAATAATAAAAATCAGAGCATAAATAAATGCTATTGAAACAAAAAAGGCAGTAGAAAGGATGAACGAAAGAAAGAGTTGGTTCTTTGAGAAGATAAATAAAATTGAGAAACCCCTATCCAGACTTACAAATAAAAAAGAGAGAAAGCTCAGATAAACAAAATTAGAAATGAAAGAGGAGAAATAACAATGGACAGCACAGAAATACAGAAGATTATAGGAGAATATTATGAAAAACTATATGCCAACAAAATAGATAATCTAGAGGAAATGGACAAATTCTTAGACTCTTACACCCTTACAAAGCTGAATCAAGAAGAAACAGACAATCTGAATAGACCAATCACAAGGAAAGCAATGGAATCAGTAATCAAAACCATCCCAAAGACTAAAACCCCAGGATCAGATGGCTTCCCTGGGGAATTCTACCAAACTTTCAGAGAAGATTTAATACCTACCCTTCTCAAGCTATTCCAAAAAATTGTGGAAAATGGAACACTTCTGTGAGGCCAACATCACTCTGATACCAAAGCCTGACAAGGACAACACAAAAAAGGAAAACTACAGGCCACTATCGCTGAGGAACATAGATGCAAAAATCCTCAATGAAATTTTGGTAACCCGAATTCAGCAATACATCAAAAGGATCATACATCAGGATCAAGAGGGATTTATACCAGGGACACAGGGATGGTTCAACATCTGCAGATTGGTCGACGTGATACACCACATCAATAAATTGAGGAATAAAAACCACAAGATCATCTCAATAGATGCAGAGAAAACATTTGACAAGATCCAACAGCCATTTATAATGAAAACTCTTAACAAAATGGGGATAGAAGTAAATTACCTCAAGATAATAAACGCCATATATGACGAACCCATAGCCAATATCATACTCAGTGGGCGAAAGCTGAACACCATCCCCCTGAGAACAGGAACAAGACAAGGATGCCCACTATCATCACTCTTATTCAATATAATACTGGAGGTTTGGGTTAGAGCAATTAGGCAAGAGAAAAGAATAAAAGGAATCCAAATATTCAGTGAAGAAGTGAAAGTCTTTCTGCTTTCAAACGACATGTTCTTATATATAGAAAACCCCAAAGAATCCATCAAAAAACTAATAAAGATAATTAACAAGTACAGTAAAATTGCAGGGTACAAAATCAAATTACAAAAATCAATTGCTTTTCTATGCTCTAACACTGAACTTACAGAAAGAGAACTCAAGAATACAATTCCATTTACAATCACAACTAAAAGAATAAAATACCTAGGAATAAATCTAACTAAGGAGGTGAAGAACTTATACAATGAAAGCTATAAGACACTACTGAAAGAAATAGATAATGATATAGAGAGATGGAAAGAGATTCTATGCACATGGATTGGAAGAATAAACATAGTTAAAATTTCCATACTACCCAAAGCAATCTACAGATTCAATGCAATCTCAATCAGAATCCCAATGACGTTCTTCATGGAAATAGAACAAAGAATCCTAAAATTCATATGGGGTAACCAAAGACCCCAAATTGCTAAGGCAATCCTGAGAAAAAAGAAAAAAGCTGGAGGCATCATAATCCCTGACTTCAAAATGTACTACAAAGCCACGGTGATCAAAATGGCATGGTACTGGTACAAAAACAGGCACACAGATCAATGGAACAGAACAGAAAGCCCAGAAATAAAACCACATTATATGGACAGCTAATCTTTGACAAAGGTGCCAAGAACAAACAATGGAGAAAAGATAGTCTCTTCAATAAATGGTGTTGGGAAAACTGGACAGCCACATACAAAAGAATGAAAGTAGACCATTATCTCATGCCATACACAAAATCAACTCAAAATGGATCAAAGACTTAAAGATAAGTCCTGAAACCATAAAACTCCTGGAAGATAATATAGGTAGTACACTCTTTGACATCAAACTTAAAAGGATCTTTTCAAATATCGTCTCTTCTCAGACAACGGAAACAAAAAGAAAAATAAACAGGTTGGAGTTCATCAGACTAAAGAGCTTGTGCAAGGCAAGAGAAACTAGGATCAAAATAAAGAAACAACCCACCACGTGGGAGAAAATATTTGCAAACCATATATCTGACAAGGGATTAATCTCTATAATATATAAGGAACTCACACAACTGAACAATAAAAAAACAAACAGCCTGATCAAAAAATGGGCAGAGGATATGAAGAGAAATTTTTCCAAAGAAGATATACAGATGGCCAACAAACACAAGAAAAGATGTTCAGCATCACTAATCATCAGGGAAATGCAAATCAAAACTACACTAAGATACCACCTTATGCCTGTTAGAATGGCTATAGTCACTAAGACTGAAAATAACAAATGTTGGAGAGGGTGTGGAGAAAAGGGCACCCTCATACCCTGCTGGTGAGAATGCAAACTGGTGCAGCCCCTATGGAAAACAGTATGGAGATTCCTCAAAAAACTAAAAATAGAACTACCATATGACCCAGCTATGCCACTACTGGGTGTCTACCCAAACACCTTGAAATCAACAATCCAAAGTAACATACGCACCCCTATGTCCACTGCAGCACTATTCACAATAGCCAAGACATGGAAACAACCCAAGTGCCCATCGACTAATGATTGGATAAAGAAGATGTGGTGTATATATATACACAATGGTATACTACTCAGCCATAAAAAAGACAAATTCATCCCAATTGGAACAATATGGAAGGACCTGGAGGGAATTATGCTAAGCGAAATAAGCCAGACTGAGAAAGACAAATACCAGATCATTTCACTCATATGTGGAATATGAACAACACACGGACAAAGAAAACTGTTCATTGGGTACCAGGGGAAGTGGAGCACTTATGTGGTGACAGTCAAGAAATGATGTACAACCAAAATCTCACATTGATGTAAATTATTATGAACTCAATTAAAAAAACAGATCTAAGTATGTCACAGGTTTGAGGAGACTGTATTCGCTATTTAAAAGTAAATAAAGATTGATTAAAGTTTCGTTAGGCTCTGGCTTGCAAATTGAAATACTCAACATTTGAAATTGTGAAATCTGATATACACTTCATGTTATCATATTATGTAAGATTGTCAAAGATTTTCAGGGAAAAATACCTCCTTATTTTCTGAGTCCATGCCAAACATTCAGATTTATATGGTGGAGCCACAAAACACTTGGTGCCATTCCCCAACCTGTAAATGTGACTTAGGAGTTTTAAATAATTATAAATAGAGTAAGAAAAGAAAGAAACTAACTGGATAAAGAATCTGAACTGAAGTTCACAGTGTCAATCATCAAGACTCAAAAAGATCCCCTAGTATTCATTGGGTAAACTATATAATCCCTTCCGAAGATGTGATTAGTTTTATTATTATTATTATTGTATCAACAGAAATTATTTTATCCATTTTACTTGAAAGATGAATTTCTATCACTAAAATTTACCTACCACATGGGATTGAGCTCTAATTCCATGTTGAAGAGCATTATGTTGGCCTCAGTTGCAAAAGTTTGTGAAAAACACTGATCTACATGAACTAGTGAAAAGGAGATAATATAAATTTGCTGTACAGCATAGCATATTATTAAAAGTGGAAAATTTTTGATTAATATGTTTTCCCTCCCCTGGCCATCTCATTAGACTTTATCATTGAGGTTATCTTTTTGCTTCAAATCTAGCTGTTACTTTCTATATAATATGCCTCCGTAGATATATAGAACATTGTAAGAGACAATTGACTCTCCAAGCTGAAATTTAACCTACAGAATGACCAAGACACATTTCCCCTAAGTTCTATTCTTTGCCTGTGTCTTTAAAATATACAACTTGATTTAAGTATAAAGGGATTTTAGCTGATCTTATTAATTCACAATGATGTCAGTTTCTGGTAGGAGGAATATACTTTAGTGGCTCAGTATAACTCTTTGATGTGGAAAATAAACTTTTGGAAAAGTGGGACAGAGTAGACATAAACGTATTATCATTTAATATAATAGGTTATTAAATTATGTTGCATGACAATGGCCATGCTTAATTAACTAAATCCAATGTATGATTTCGTGGAAAAAATTACCAAGATCAATTTTGTTCATGTTTGTGTTGTATTTAGACATTTCAATGTGTTATTATTTTATAAAGTATATCTATCTAAATTATCTTCATCATGCCTTAAAGAATTACTTCTTAGAGTTGGAGGCAATATCATGCTCTATGTAAGAGAAAGCTGTGTAATAAAACCAGTTGTGTTTAAATCTTGCCCTTCCAACTGCCCCAGTTTTCTTAGCTGTAAAATCAAGATAACAAGTGTACATATTGCATATTTTGTAAGGTTTAAAGATAATAATAATTACAAATAACATATAACTACAATACGGTATTTGTGGATATTCTATATTTAGCCAATATCATCTTAATACTCAGCATGACGTTTTTAATTATGTATAGATTAGTATTTTAATAGATGTACTGATAAAAGTATTGCTATCTGCAAGAGGATAAGTAGAATAAATACCAAAGTTAAGGTTCTCTCATTCAACATCTTCCCATTCTTTCTACATATACTTCCTTCTGTATGTATCCACCTAAATAAAGACAGAATCACATATGATATAATGCCATATATATTTTATTCCATCTATTTATTTTGTTAATAGTAATGGATATGTTTTGGTTAAAGTATTTCTCATCAATAAGCTTTGAGAAACAAGAGGAAGTAACACAAATGGTCATTTCTACACAAAGAACCAAAAGTAACCTGAATAAGCTACAAGATCATGGTTTTGCAAAACTCATTACAAAGTTGATCACACACACACAAGTAAAAGCAAATACATTCCAGAAGTCTTAGGTTCTACTCAGGAGAGAATGGACACACAACTGTTCCCATCGCTGAGAGAACTGTGCAGGAAGAGAAATCCACAAGAGAAGAAGATGAAGATATACAAGTTGGACTTAAACATTTAGCAGTGGTTTGTGGGCTGGTGTGGCAGAATAGAATCCAGAGCATCCTACTAGAGAGCAAATTGCATCTATATGCACCACTTACTTGTTGTTCTTCTTTGTATGTGGTGGCAGTGAAGGAGGCAGGAGTACCAAAAGAAATCCGTTAATAGCTCTCTAAGTCTTCAGCTATAAAAAGGTTCTAGTCAGTCAGGGTAAGAGAGCAGAGAGAAACTCCTTGGACACCCTGGCCTTTCACCTACAAAATACTGAGGGTTTGGCAAGAGAACTGAGACGTACTTGTAAAGAATTTTGTACACCTTAAACTCATACAATGTTATATGTCAATTATATCTCAATAAAACACAGGAAAGAAAAACAGAACTCTACACAGCAAAGGGCTCTAATCCTACAGAAGCTAAAAAAGGGACAATTGGAAGAGATTAATTCAAGCACAGAAAACAGAGGGCAGAACTAGGGAGGAAACACTTCCACAGAAAGCCAAAACCTGGCAGCGAAGCTATAAAAAAGCATGAGATTCTCCACATATTGAAAAACTAGAAGTTTAACTATGAAACAAGCAAGATCTTTGGAATCTCCGTAGTGTTCAGATCCCTGGTCCTGGTTCCACCCTCAAAATATTTGAAAACAGCTGCAATCTGAAACATATTAAGGCTACAACAAAGCTCAGACCCAGATTAAGTATAGGTTAGATTGACTCAGCCTCACTGTTTTTGGGATAACAAGAAAGAGATCTGCTCTTTTTGTGATGTTAATATTGCTTAAGACTCCACTATTATTTTATCTAAAACTTTCAGTAGAAAAGCAAACATTGTAAGATAAATCAAAAAAATCAAGAAAATGCAATCCAAGTTCCAGAGAAAAAATGTTCAATATAAGCAGTCTCAGAGATGGTCCAAATGTTAGAATTACCAGACAGGAACTTTCAAATAATTTTGTATGAATACTCAAATTACATATTTGAAAAAGTGCAAAAATATGTGTTAAGTGATGCCAACCTTTGGCAGAGATAAGGAAATCATAAAATTAAACTGGATAGCACACTAAAAACAAAAAATATGATATCAGAAGGGAAAAGTCATTTGATAGGCTTAAATTCAGAGTAGACCTAGCTAAAGAAAAGATGAGCGACCTTGAAGACGGGAGATAGAAAATATCTAGATAGAAAAACAGGAAAAAATACTTGTAAAAGGAAACCAGAGAGTATGAGATCCTTGGGATAATATCAAACAGTTTAACATATTATCATTTAAGTTTCAGGAGGAAAGAAGAAAAATATGGAGAAGAATAAATGGTAGAAAGGAAAACAGCTGAGAATTTTTCAAATTGATGAAAGATGAAAACAGATACAATAAACTCAATGACTTCCAAGCAGGGTTAATAGAGAGAAAATACACCTAGGAATATTATACTCAAAATAGTGAAAACTAAAGAAAGAGGGCAGATATTAAACAGTGCCAAAGAAAAAAAATCATATCAGAAGAAGAACAATATGAATATTGTTGACTTTCTATTAGCAATAAAGTGAGAAAGAAGATAATGAAATGACAATATTAAATTGTTAAACTCTCATTAAGTAAAATGGTTTAAAAAAACTGGAAAGTAAAAACATACAATTCACAATCACGTCAGATAACTTTAAATCCTCCAAAGCATTACCAGGGTAAGTAAAGAATAACTAAATAAATGGAGAAATATGCTATACTCATAGATTGGAAGATTCCATATTTTCACGTGAAGTTTGCCCTAAATGATTATTGATTCAGTGTAATCCCTACCAAAACTCCAGCCACTTTATTGAAAAATAGACAAACTGATTCTAAACTTTACATAAAAATTCAAAGGTCTAGAAAAGCCAAAATGATGCTACCAAAGAAGAACAAAGTTGAGGACATACTTTACCTGATTTCAATAATTACTGTAAAGCTAGTCATTAAAACATCATATTTGCATAGGATAGACAAATCAATCAATTGAACAGAATAGAGTCTAAAAATAGACCCACATTTTTATAGCCAACTAATTTTCAATTAATGTGCCATGACAATGCAATAGAGAAAAGAAAATATTTTTAACAAAAATTGCTGGAAAAATTAGATATCCATAGGAAAATAAAATAACTTCAACTACTTTCTCACTTCATACATAAAATTAATTTGAGATAGAGTATAGACTGAACCATAACACTCAGAATCATAAATGTCTAGAAAAATAGGTTTAAAAAATATCCATGGGCACAACCAGAAGGACCTATGACCACAATATACAACTGTGTACTGGGGGACTTTGGAGAGAAGAAGGAAAAAAAAAGATTGGCAACACATGTTATCTCAGGTGCCAATCTTTAAAAAAAATATATCCATGGGAACTTAGAATAGGCAAAGCTTTCTCAAACAGGATGCAAAATGCATCTACTATTAAAGGAAAAAATGACAAATTGGATAAGTGATAATTTTTTATCAAAATTAAAAATGTCCGCTCCCTAAAAGACACCATTAAGACAATGAGTAGACAGGCTACAAGTTGGCAAAAATGTATATGACAAAAAGAATGCACATCTTTAATACATGTATAAAATTTCTACAAATAAACAATAAAAAGACCAACAACCCAATTAAACATGGTCCAAAACTTTAAGAGATACAATATGAAAAGGCACCAACACCATCATTTTTCAGGGAAATCCAAGTTAAAATATTAAAAATGTACCACCTTATACCTAGAAAAGTGGCTAAAAATTTATATCGACAATACTGAATGTTGGTGTGGGTGTGAAGCAACTGGAATTCTCATATAGTGCTGACAGGTAGGTAAACTTAGGAAGAATGTTTGGCAGTTTTTAATGAAATTAAACATTTATCTACTCTATGACTGAGGAATTATATTACTAGATATTCACCACTCCCACCACTAATAAAAATGTATGTCCTCAAAAAGACTAACATAAGAATCTTAATAGCAACCTTATTCATAATAGCCAAAACTGGAAACAACTGACATGTCTATCAACAAGAGAACAGATAAAAGTATTGTGGAATATTAATACATTGGAATACTACTCAGCAATAACAAAATAATGATAATGGACTACCAGTTCATGCAATGGCAACATGATTGAATCTCAAACACTTTATTTTGAGTGAAAGTACCCAGACACAGATAAAGCACTTATTGTGTATTCTCTTTATAAAGTATAAGAACAGCTAAAATCCACCCACAGCATTAGAAATAAGAAAGTTTAATTTAGGGGCAGGGAGAGAGAATTTATTGGAAAAGTACATGAGGAACTTTCTGGGGTGATGGAAATTTTTGTATCCTCCTTTGGGTGTTGGTTATACGACTATGTAAAATTGGCAATAGACTTCAGACGGAACTTCTTATTTCTGTTATTTTATTTTAGGGAAATGATACATCAGTAAAAAAAATATACAGGTCACGTTTGGAAATATGATACCACGCTGAAGTATATAATATTTTAAATATAATTCATGTACGATTTTCAATTTTGTGATTTCCTTCTTACATAAACAATTTAATCTCAACCAGGAAAAAGATCTTTCTCTAAGTCTCATGGATGTACTAATATTTTAAATTTAATTTATTCTTTTCTACTCTCAATTGCTGCAAGAAACAGGAGAGATGTGAGACACTGGACACTGGTGAGTTCTTGTCACTGTTAACTTAAAGAATGGTGTAGGGTAAAATGGTAAAATGTTTTCTTCATAGTTAAGCAATTTTGTCCCCATTTGATTGCATTTGTTTTACTATTTCTAATAATAAATTTATCACTATTTTATTTTGCATATGCCATTTAGCCATATGAGTATGTTTAACTTATTCTAAACTCTTACGTAGGAAATGACTAAGATAAACACATTACCTTGAAGGAAAGCACTTACTTGTTCATTAAACACACAACTATCGATCACTTGTAGTTTCTAGGCCCTTGCGAAACATAGCATGACAGGATGAAAGAAAGGAAATAAAAAATATTGAGACAAAGTTTTATCTTTGTTTTGCTTTATTTTTATGTTTGTGTTTTTAATTAAACTAAAGAAAGAGGAGAATGATTAAATTCTAGATGCAGAAAGAGGAAATGGAATTCAAAGTATGTAGAGAGGAGACCTGGAAAAAACAAATATGATGCAAAGAAGTTAAGAATGTGAGCCTTTGTATGTGAGTAATATGAGCCCCTCAAAAAATTTCCATCTGGAAGCTTCTCTTTTCTCTGGAAAGTAAGAGAATGAAAAATCACCTAAGAAAGGTGAGGCTCTATGATGAGAACACCTCTTGTATTTTTCTTTCCCTATCTATGTGGTCAATTCACAAATCGGGGTTTTCTAAAGGAAACATCGGTAGAAAGCTTTTATTCCTCAATAGCCTATTTAACTGAGTGAGAGGAATACTTTATGTTTATTTGAGAAATAATGCCAAGTAATTATAATTTTTGTACAATATTAGGCTAAAAACTACTAAATAACTTATTTGAGCTTTGTGAATCCTTAAGCATTTTCTTGAAAATCATCTTAACTATTAAAAGTCAGCAAGAATGTTAACTCTCATAAATATAAATTCAGAGATTTCCTAAGATGAATTAATATAATTTTTCTTTATAAAGATAATTTTGAGTGCGGTTGTCATTGACTCAACTGTCATTATAACCAGGAGGTTTGATCAAAGCATTGTCCTTGACATATGTCACCTTATTAAGTCAAGTTTCCATGTCTGCTAATTGGTTGAATGGATATTGATTGACCTAGGAATTATAATTGGAAAGAGTTAGAATTTGCCACCGATGGAAAGAAATACACATGCCTATATTTTTTTCTACCCATGGAAAATTATATATACTGTACACATACATATATTGATGTATTGAGGTTAATTATGTCTTAAAGTCTATGGAGAATAATAGCAAAATGAGATGTGTTTAAATGCTTAGTTATCAATGCATATTACAGAAGATTTACCAAGACATATGAATGTTCTCAACCAGCTCAGTATAAACGAATATAATCTTTTGAGTTTACTAATTCCATTTACTTGTCTCTACATGATTTTTGTTTTTATTTCTTCTAATGATTCTCCAGTTTTCCTGATAATCTGGACTCAAAACCTCAATGTTAGATTAGGGTAGGGCAGGAGTGCCTCTATGAATGAAAATAAGTCTCCTTATCCTATATCTTGCCCTATGTTAAAGATGAATTTGTAGAATCAGTAGAAATAGAAGATAATACTGGAGAGTTTTGTGAAATTACAGAGAATTGAAAAAGAACTCAGAAAATTGCAGGTGGGGAAGTTCTTTTTGAATTTCCACTTTAAGAAAGAGAAGAAGAACTGGTAAACTCAATGACATATGTTGAAAAAATTCTAAATTAAATGATTAAGCGTATGAGTTGAGACAAGCAAAAAAAATAATGATCACTATACATAAGTATGAATTTATGAAAAATTAACATCTACATAGTAATTAATAATAACATTTTTCTAGGGTAGAAGTAACTTTAAGTCCTAGGAATTTCTGGTCACTTTATTTCCAGTATTGTTTACAAATAAGGTAGATGCAATCCAATTTGTATTTCTAGTTCCCATGTGACATCAGTAGGAGACAGATTTTATTTCAGCTTAAGACAGAACTTTTAAAAAACTAGGGCTGTCCTATGGAACAAATTCCCGTGCGAAGTAATGAAATTCTGCATTCTAGAGGCTTGATGCTTTCTCCTTGAGTTTCTTCAGATGGGGTTCCTCTAAAACAATGTCTCACAATGTGCGGCATATATACCACAGTAGACACACCAGATGATTTTAAGTGGTACATAAAACACAGTCTGGCCAATATGCATTCAAAATACAATTAACATATTGAATTTTATTTCAAGGATGTTATTTTCTAGGATGAGGCTAAAATAGGTAGTGATTACAAGCCTTATTAGATTTAAATGGAATATAATTTAATAATAATGAAATTAGTAGGTGATATAAAAAATGAGAGTGATAATAAGAGGACTAAATTTGGGAAATATGCTAAATTCTAAGAATTTTGGAGGCCTTGCTAACTCCTAATTCTTTCTTCTTTTATATCAAGTCTTGGCTCTTAAATGAAGGTTCTTTATTTTACTTTCCTCGTATTTTGCCTAATTAGTTGTTCTCTACTTTCTTCTGAATAGATCTTCAGTAAATAGTAATTTATTTCATTTGATTATGTATACTCAAAAAGTTTAAATTTTTTCCATATGTTTTCTTTCTTTGAAAAATATTTAATTTTATTGGCTTTATAAAGGGGCAATTCAATATAATTTATGGTCTAAATGGAATGTTATCATATTTCAAAAGGTTCTCATATAAATCAACTAACTGAAAATGTCTCCCCATAGCAATCAAACTTGCAAAATTACAAAGGAGAAACAATACTGTTCAGTTTTAAAACCCCTTTGGTAAATATTGGTAAGCCTTTTTATGCTTTGGAAGAATTATATCATCTTGAAATGTCTTTATGATCCCAGACCCATAAGAGATAAACAAAAAGGTTGGCAACATATTTTAAACTTTGCATTGCCTTAAAAATGACTGATGACACATAATAATATTGGCAGGCCTCAAAAGTGCAAATACATTGTGTTCTTAGAGTTCAATTTTAAGTTGATTATATATAACTCAGAACCTGTACTTCAATGGGAATAATATTATTAAATTTGTTCAGTTCTTAGCTTTGTCCTTAAATGCCTACAAACTCTAATGACATGAAAACAAAATACTAATACTACCGACCTGAATTCTGAATCCTAGGATGAGAAGACAATGAAAGATGAAAAGAAGAAGCAGAGATTCCTTATTTTCTTGAAGATAGGTTAAATATTAAAGTTATTATTTATTATCATTATTACTATTATTGTTGGTATCTGCCGTTCTCCCTTTCAGTAAACTTTTCTTACCCCGTTTCCTTCCTCTAAGATGTTTTGAGCTTTACGTTTCCGTAAAGCACCCACCATGTATCCCACAATCCATTCCACCCAATTGCCCTAAAGTGTTTCATAGTCCAAGTCATTACCCGTCTACATGACCAAAACTCCTGTTTATCATAGGCTTCTGATTTAGCTATATTTTAGGAAGAATGTAATATAATTTAACAATTTAAGTATTTCACACTAATATATGATTACTGCTCCTTGAGTGCCTTAAAATTTTTAAAAAATGATGTATTTTTAAAATTTGTAGTGATTCGACCTATCGGCAGGCCTCTCTTGAAATTGGCTTCTGAATTTACCTCCACAAGGCTGATTGTTTTCTGGGTTAGTTGGAATATCATTTGTTTTATTATCATTCCAGTTTCTTCCACTATTTCACCTCTGAACTTATTAGACTACTAAAAACTCCAAGTCTTATTCCTCTCTCACAAAATCTTTTATGGCCCAAGTGATGAGTTTGGGTGGCTTGGAAAGGGTCAGAGGGAACCAGGGCCGGGGAAAAGGAAACAGGAGAGGTGGCGTCAGTCAAGAAGCGAAGGATATTGCAATAGAGATCATAGTAAGACAGTGTATTAGCCAGGGCTCTCCAGAGAAACAGAGCCGGGAGGATGTGTGTGTGTGTGTGTGTAGATATACGAGAGAAACTTTAAGGAATAGGCTTATGCAATTGTGAGGCCTGGAAAGTCCAAAATCTGCAGGGCAGGGAGGCAGGCTGGTGAACCAAGGAAGAACTGATGTTGAAGCTGGAATCTGAAGGCAGCCTGTTCCTTTTTCTAGAAGAACCTCAGTCTTTTCCTCTTCAGGCCTTCCACTGATTGGATGAGGTTGGAAGTTATGGAGGTTAATCTGCTTTATTCAAATTCCGATTTAAATGTTAATCTCATATAAAAAATACTTTCATAGCAATATCTTGACTGATGCTTGAGCAAATATGTGGGTACCTTAGCCTAGCCAAGTTGACACATAAAATTAACCATCACAGACTGCCTGCGAGGACTGTAGAAATGGTGTTTTGGGTTTAAATATATTTAAATGTAGATATAATTACTCCTATTTTTAAAGTAAGCAACTTATACAGGAGCATTTATATAGTTAAATATTGCAAAATAAAAAAAATAGAAGACAGAAAATTAACCAATTGCCTTTTTGGAATTTAGTACTAGTTATTTTTAATAATAAATGGCCTATGTTATTTATATTTTTTAATGATTTATGTTATTTAATTATTATAAACTCTCATCTGTCAAATTGATAGAGTTTATGCCCATTGTTCTCTCAAAAAATATTTATGAAATATATATTTACATAAAAATTTATCAAAATTGAAAATGCTTCTTAAAGTGAATCTCGTGGTTACTTCATCCAAAGAGATGAATGCAAGAGTAGAGTATGTTTATATTTTGTAACCAGATAAAATTCAAAGCAATTATATATATTCTCAGAAAAAAAAGAAAAAACTTTACCATTTTGGGGTCTAAATTCCCACTTTAATTAATTTGGGAGCATACTTACTTTATATAGGACATAAATTTTTACCTAGAGTACACAGTTATTACTGTCATCATTACTTCATTTCTCTTTCAACAATAAAAAGCAATATTTTAAGGTTTCAATAAACATAGATTTTAAAAATCTAAACACACACCCAAACAATAAAAACACTGAAAACTGTTGTTCACTGTTTTTATAATAAACGCAAACATACTTATACAATACTAAAATAAATAGTAACATTTTATGTTTAATGAAATTCCTTTCTTTAATAGATTATAATAAGAAAAGATGCAGATTTTTAAGTGAAATACTTTTATCTCTGTATCTATGGCAATATAAATCACTCCTTTATGGTTATTATAATGCTGAACAATGATAAAGTCATATACACATATAATGAATACAAATGAAAGGTAATAGTTAGCTAAATAATGTGTGCCACATAGATGTATGAAACACTAATTTAGAAATTTCCAGCATCCAAAGGGAATATCAATGAGAAATAACCTAGAGCAAGAAAGAATCAGTTTGATGAATTGGGCTATATTAAAGAAGTTCTGAGACTTTTTCTTTTTTCAACTCCAGCAATAAAATAGACAAAACTTTCATGTGAGAAAGTAATATTTTACTCGTGGAAAATGAAAACTTCGAACCTTTTCCTTAAGGGAAGAACTTTGCATTTAAACCATTGGCTCTTTAGAGACATTTTCAGGATGAAAAAAATCAAAAGATTCATTTTACTTGGAGCATTAAAAAAGGTAAAACACATGGGGCTCCTGGTATTCCTCTCATTTAAGTTTAGTGTCATGGTGACTTGATAGGGCCTGAACATTCATTTAAAAAGATATGCCAAGTAATTAAAAATATTGCAGGTAAGGTGAAGATTTGACCTATTTGCTTATTTTAAGCTCTGTCTCGGGATCACTCCTATTCCACATTGTAGGCTATTCCACAGAAGTTATAGGCCATGCATATATTTTAGCATGATGAATGTTGGTATTAAAAGGCTGGAGTATGTCCCATCTGAGGCAGCACTTTACATCAATGTGGAAACTTAGTATGAGATTGGGAGTCACTATAGCATCCTAAGGAATCAAGAAAAGTCATACTCTAAGGTAATGAATATTCAGAAGGAATAATGTACAAATGTACCATGTTTTCATCAACATCTCTAACACAGTATTAAAATACATATTCAAAAAGAATACATTTTCATTTCAATAGCAACATTTGTTCCACTTTATGCTTTAATTCACTCGTTCATTCACTTATGTATTACTTCATTGATTCAACACATATTTATTGAGCATTAATTATGTTTTCGGGAACTCTTCAAAGTCATGGGACACAGCTGCTAATAAAATAAACAAGGATCCCTAATTTCTGTTTAGTGAGGGGAGATGGAAAATAAGCAAAATAAACAAATAAAATATGTGGTGTCTTAGGTGATTAACAAGAAGCATGATGGGAATAGTATCCCCTATTATGTGTATGTTACATCTTTTATCATAGTCTCATGGTTCTTGGATATTCTGTTCTGTTGGGTTTTTGTTCCATTCATTTTTCTTTGTTTTTCATTTTGGGAGGTTTCTATTCATGTATTTTCAAGCTCACTGATTCTTTCTTCACTTGTGTCCAACCTAATGATGAATCCATCAAAAGCATTCTTTAATTCTTTCACTGAGTCTTTGCTATCTTGCATTTCCTTTTGATTCTTTCTTAGAGTTTATATTTCTTTGTTTGCATTACTCATCGGTTCTTGCACATTGTCAATTGTATTCATTAGAGCCCTTACCATATTAATCACAGTCATTTTAAATATCCTGTCTGATAATTCCAAAATCTCTCCCTTATCTCATCCTGGATACTTGTTTTGTCTCTTCAAACAGTGCTTTTCTTGCCTTTTTACCATGTCCTGTGATTTTTTTGTTAAGAGCTGAATGAAATGTATCAGGAAATAAGAACTGAGGTAAATAGGCCACTTGTGAGAGGTGATGTGTTTGTCTGGCTAGGGGTTATGTTGCATTTAATGTTTGCTGTAGCTGAAAGGGTCAGAGCCTTCAATTTCCTCTATGTTCTTGTTTTTGTCTCCACTGTTGTCTTTGGGTTTTCCTAAAATCTCCTTCTTAGATAGAGTCTGTCTTGAAGCTCTCTCAGTTATAATCTGCTGTTGCGATACTGGAGTCCTGTTCATGTGGTTCATGAACACAAGGTATTTGGGAGGAGAAGCATTCTATAATTTTACAATTAATTGTCTGTTTATGGGGTGTGCCAGTATGCCTGTGTTGTGACCATTAAAAGTATTTCTTAGCCTTTTTACATTCCCTGTCTGAGATCTGAAGGCTAGTGGGTGCTGGAAGTATCTAATTCCTCTTTCCCTAGGTTGGAAAGGCTCTGGTAAAGTATTTTCCTTTGAGAGCAATTTGTTATGGAGAACACAATGGTCTGGGCATATTTCAAAATTATTTATTCTCTCTCCCCTCCTCCGCTACTGAAAGGAGGAGGTGATTTTTCTCTGACCTTCACCAAGAGAAGTGAGTAGAGCTCCTAAAAGTAAAACTCATGAAAGTTCAGAAGTCATTCCCAACAGTTGACCCCCAGGAGTTTTTAACTCTCAAGCTAGTCCACACTGAGCTTATCACCATTTGTCAATTGTTGGTTAAGTGCTCCTATCTGTTAGCTGTTCCAGTGAATTGTTCCCTCTAAGCTGTGATTCTCTGTATTTGTCTGTGTCTCAAGTTTTCAGGGCAGTGGTTTGCTATGTGACCTCAATTCTCTGGTGGCTCTAACAAGAGTTGTTGATTATCAATTTGTTTAGTTTGTTTTTTGTTGTGAGTATGGAAGTGACAGCTTCCAAGATCTTTACATATCCAAGCAGAAACTGGAATTGTCTCTTAGAGTTTTTGAAACCTACTTTTTATACTAGTCTTGAAATGCTTATCATATATTGCACAGTACAATATATTTTTGTTTATATCACACTTTGTCACACTTGGCACATCCCTCAATTAATTATAATATGTATAGGTAGGGATATTTTTTTCCATCTCTTTATTCTATAATAAATACATCCTAAAGCTGAAACCATGTCCTATTCACAGAAGCATTTCAATCTTTGTAGATTTGCCGCAGATATTTAGAGGAGGCATGCTTCAATCCTGCACAAATGCAAATGTTTAAGTACCTAAGCAACTAAGTTCAATCATGATACTTTATTTTTTTCTGTTCAGAGATAGTTTCAGCTATTGAAGTTAAAAAAAAAAGATTAAAGTTTTCAATTCTAAATGGATTCTTACTGACCTATGATGTCTATTGTATAAAAATTTTCTCTAAAGTTTAACTTTGATATTTAAAGTCAACATTTGATAACTAAGCTATTTTTCTGTACTCAGTCTTTGCCTTTTCTTGAACCAAATCTACCTTAACAGATAGGATTTTGGAAGATTTCTGCTAGAGAATTACTTCAAGCCATTTAAGCTGCCATTAGTTCCTGATTTAACATTTTTAATAAACTTCCTAGGGCAAAGGATTAATTTCCCTGGACCCTCTTTATCCTTGCTGTAAAAGTATAATGTTTAATTGAGGATGGATCATTGTTTGCCTGCTGTCTTCCCTGTGTGTTTATGAATAACTAGATATAAGTTCAGGGAATGGAGGAAAGCCAGGGCAAAATAAAAGTATTCCCAATCCTTAAAATTTACAGCTAAATGAAAACAGCAACTAATACATATGAATGCAAATAGAATTACTTTTACTGCATTAAAGGGAACGCATTAAAGAAATATATGTCTACGGAGGCAGTTTATAGCCAAATACTTGCATTAAATTGCCTACATGCTTATTGATCCTTATCTAAAACTCATCTACAAACAGAAGTTCCCTTGTCTTAGCAAAACTGTGGTTCACATGGTGACCCAGAAGTTCTGGGCTACAGCATTGTTAGGGACACTTGGATCAGTAAGTCAATTCTCAACAGTTCGTCAGCATTCTAACGGGAAGTAAGTCTAAGAAAATTTGTATATTTTTCCCACTTTCGTTACATATATACATATTCATGTTCAGAACCCAATGATTTCACATGTCAAATTGTTATTTGTGAGATTCCCTAGTCTCTAAGTTTGGACCCACATAAAATGCTTTTCAGGAGAGTGAGAAACTAGGTAAGAAGCCATATATTAGCTGGAAAAAGGTATAAGAAATGCTGGCAAACAATGTTAATTAAGGATACTCTTTTTTAAAATCAAACTTTCTCTCAGGCTTTCTAATAAGATCTTATATATTAATACATTTATGACAAAAATATATATATTCTGTGTTTAGGTAAAGGATATCTTGCCACAGTGCCATGAGTGAAACACAAGCCAGAGCCATCAACAAGTCTTTTCTTAATGATAATTAATGATGATATTATCTCACGTGTCACTCTGTTATACATTCTTATTGATAGTGACCATATAATTCATTGTCCAAGTGGAACACGTTTGAACATAAAAGAAGGCACTTACTGAACAGAATGCTGAGGCAACAGGCTTAAATTGAGACTATCCCAGGAAAACAAAATACATTTGGTTAAGGATCTAACAAATTTCAGACTATGGTTAGATGACTTATTTTCCTTCTACGAAAAGAGAACTGTTCCAAAATTACCAATGTTTTCTATGATAGAATGTATACGCTAGTCAAATGGTAACTATGAAACATTTTAAAAATAAATAAACATGAAAACCATCTTTTTAAGGTCAGTTTAAAAATAATAAGAAAGTACTCATTTTCAAAAGAAACTGGTGCTAAAGGAAAAGCACTTAAAAACAGATGTTTGGAAATATATCTGACATTTTTTTCCTAATGAAAACAATGTATTTCACATGTAAAAATTCCATTATCTACAGACTTTTACAAATTGGAAAATTATGTATAGAATCTTTAACAGTTTCCAAAAGGAATGCATATTTTTTAATAAATAAACTATTCTGTGCAGTTATAGGGTTACAGAAAGGTTCGGCAGAAAGCACAGAGAGTTCTCATATACACTCTCATACCTGCCCTTTTTCCCCCTATTAATGTCTTGGACTAGTGTGATAGGTTTGTTACATTTGATGAGCAAGAATTGACATATGATTAACTAAAGTCTGTAATTTACTTTAGGGTTCACTCTTAGTGGTGTACATTCTGTGGGTTTTGATTAATGTATGATATATATTCATCATTTCAGTGTCATACCAAATAGTTTGACTGCCTAAAAACTCCCCTGGGGAAAATCAGTGAGGACATAATTGAACTCAGCAACAACATCAATCAGCGCGATGTATTTGGCATCTATAGACTACTTCATCCAACAACAGCAGAATTCACATTTTTCACAAACACATGGAAGATTCACTAAGATAGACCACATTCTGGGCCATAAAACACACCTTAGCATATTTAAAAGAATAGGAATCATACAATCTCTACTCACAGACTACAATTGAATTGAACTAGAAACTAATAACAAAAAGATAACAAAGTACATGGAGATTAAACAACATACTTCTAAATAATACCTGAATAAAAGAAGAAATCCAAGAGAAATTTAACAATATTTTGAACTAAGTGAAAATGAAAACACTACTTCTCAATATTTGTGGGACACAGTAAAACCAATACATAGAGGGAAACGTATAGCATTAAATACATATATTACAAAAGAATAAAGATCTAAAATCAGTTATCTAAATTTCTACCACAGGAGACTTGAAAAATAAGAGGAAATTAAGTCCAAAGTAAGCAGAAAGAAGGAAATAATAAGAATTAAAGCAGAGATCAATAAAATTGGAAACAGGAAATCAGTAGAAAAAACAAGCAAAACCAAAAACTGGTTCTTGAAGATATCAATAAAATAGATAAGGTTCTAGACAGACTAACCAAGAAAAAAAGAGAGAGGACACATTACTAATATTAGAAATGAAGGAGAGGATATCACTATAGATTCCATTGAAATTAAAATGATAATTAAAAAAATACTATGAACAACCCTGTGCCCACAATTTGATAACTTCAATGAAACAGATCAATTTTTTGAAAGAAACGATCTGCCAAAATTCATGCAAGAAGAAATAGAAGATCTGAATAGGCCCGTATCTCGTAAAGAAATTGAGTCAATAATTAATAATCTTTCAAAACAGAAAGCACCAAGCCCAGGCAGAGCACAGAGAATTTTTAGAGCAATGAAAATACTCTATATGATGTTATAATGATGGATATATGTCATTGTACATTTTTCAAAACCCATAGAATGTACACCACCAATAGTGAACCCTACCTAGGGTGAACTGTGGATTTTGGCTGATTATGATATGCCAATGCAGGTTCATCATTGGTAAAGAAAAATGTACCAGTCTGGTGAATGCTGTTAATAATGGGAGAGATTATGAACATGTGCAGGCAGGTGGTATATGAGAAATCTCTGCACTTTCCTCTCTGTTTTGTTGTAAACCTAAAACTACTCTTAAACATTGTCTTAAAAAAGAAATCCCTTGTGCTGCACTTATTCATCCCTGCCTACCTCCCCCCAAGCCCTTAACACCACTAATCCTTTAGCATCTCCATAATTATGCCTTTTCCAGAATGTCTTGTAGTTGGAATCGTACAGTACCCAACATTTTCAGATTAGTTTCTTTCACTTAGCAACATGCATTTAAAGTTCCTCCATGTCTTTTCATCATTTGATAACTCATTTCTTTTTATCACTAAATCGTATTCCATTGCGTGAATATACCACTGTTTGTTTATCCACTTCCCTTTTGATGTACATCTTGGTTTCTTCCAAGTTTTAGTAATCATGAGAAAGTTGCTATAAGCATTCCTGTGCGGGTTTTGTGTGGACATAAGTTTTCAACTCTTGGGGTAAATACCAAGGAGTAGCATTGGTGGATCATGTGGTAAGAGTATGTTTAGTTTTGTAAGAAATTGCCAAACTGACTCCCAAACTGGCTGTACTATTTTGCAGTCCCACCAAAATGAATGAGAGTTCTGGTTGTTCCACAACTTTATAAACAACGGTCTGAGTATTTCACAAGTGAAAAAATCCATTGTCTGATGACTTTCAAAAATTGGAAATCTATATCTAAACTCTTTAACAATATCTCACATGAAGAGTTTCAACAGTTGTGAATCTATATGACTAGTGTTTTTTAAATAGTAATTTTTAAAAGTTTTTTGGCGCTAATGTTCTCAAGAAAGTTAGAAATTTACTAGCTAGTTTAAAGATAGAAACACACAAACAAAAAACAATAAGCCCATACCATCTTGGTGGATGGATTGGAAAAATATCTATAAATTTTTAGTGAGCCAAGCCCATGATTAATTTGTTCTGTTTTTATTATATTTTTACTTATAATCATTATTATAATTAATATGTAAAATTTTAAGTTCAGATTAGAAACGTGATATATTGTATCAAAAATGTAAAATCAGGATTTTCCAAATAATGAGACGTTTATTCCATTACCATGACTTAAAATCTATCATTGTTACTAACATTTTGAGTGAGTCAATAAATATTTTTACTAATAATAGATAAAATATTTTGGAATACTGTTGTTTTCTATCTTTGCATCATTCTTTTTCTTCTCTATTGTTTTATTTTATCAAATGTTTGGGAAGGACAGATTAAAAATAAGGCTTTTTTTTCCTTATGAAGTAAATTTTTTGTGATGTTAGTGATTTTTGAAAACTATATTTGAGACTTCTTAGGTTTATATTTTGATGTTTGCCTCTCCACGATTCAAAGATGATATAGAGATCTTGAAGGAGATCCAAAGAAAAATAACATGGCATATGATTAAAAGTCTGGGAAAGAAGCTTTATTAGGAAAGAATAAGGACTGGGAGAAGAGAGAAGTAGTGACTTAATCGCAGTTGCCAAACTTCGTAGGTGACGTTGAATGAGCTTCACTGGGCACCTGTCCTTTCCCTCTAAAGACCACAGTAAATCTGATTTAAATTTGAGAATGCTGGTGTTGAGTCATTTTGTCAGAAGAGACCATAGGGCTGCTATCTCTACAGATCTTTTATAAAAACTGAATTTTGACATAAATTGGAGAACAATTCTGACTGCAAGCAGGAAAATAACCCAAGTGCTTTTGATTCTTCCAGAACTGATGCTTCCACATTCAATTGCCTCCTGCCCAGTGGCTATGCTGGTGAACACCACTACCACTCCCATCTCACTCCTAGTCACATCTCTTTCCTCCAAAAAGTCTCTCACGACAGCTAGGTTGTAGACTAGATTGGAATGTCAACTTGCCAGCAGAACCAAGCTTCCCAACGGTATAGAAGTTAAATTGATATAGTTCATGGCTATAATTTTTGCATTGTCCTCATTCCTCCAAACATTAGGATTTCAACAAGAATCCATTTTCTTTCACAAACATTCTCTAAAAATAGGAGATAAGAAAAGAGAAATTAAGAATACAATCCTATTTACAATTGCAACAAAAAGAATAAAATACCTAGAAATAAACTTAATCAAGGCGGTGAAAGATCTGTACACCGAAAACTATAAGACATTGTTGAAAGAAATCGAAGAAGACACAAGGAAATGGAAAGATATTCCATGCTCTTGGATTGGAAGAATTAACATCTTTAAAATGTCCATACTTCCTTAAAGCAATCGACAGATTCAACGCAATCCCTATCAAAGTTCCAACAACATTTTTCACAGAATAGAACAAAGAATCTTAAAATTTATATGGAACAAGAAAAGACCCCAAATAGCCAAGGGATTCCTGAGAAAAAAAGAAGAAAGCTGGAGGTATCACACTCCCTGATTTCAAATATACTACAAAGCCATATTAACCAAAACAGCATGGTACTGGCACAAAAACAGACAGATCAATGGAACAGAATTGAGAGCCCAGAAATAAACCCACACATCTATGGACAGCTAAAATTCAACAAGGGAGCCAAGAGCATATGATGGAGAAAGGAGAGTCTCTTCAATAAATGGTGTTGGGAAAACTGGACAGCCACATGCAAAAGAATGAAAGTAGACCATTCCCTTACACCATGCACAAAAATCAACTCAAAATGGATTAAAGATTTGCATGTAAGACCCAAAACCATGAAACTTCTAGAAGAAAACATAGGCAGTATGCTCTTTGGTATCAGTCTTAGCAGCATATTTTCAAGTCCCATGTCTGACCTGGTAAGGGAAACAAAAGAAAAAATTAACAAATGAGACTACATCAAACTGAAAAGCTTCTGCACAGCAAAGGAAACCATCAACAAAACAAAAAGACAACCTAACAACTGGGAGAAGATAGTTGCAAACCATACATCAGATAAGGAGTTAATATCCAAAATATACAAAGGACTCATACAGCTCAACAACCAAAAAACCAAAAACCCAATTAAAAAATGGGCAGAAGATCTGAACAGAGATTTCTCCAAAGAAGATATACGGATGGCCAACAGGCATATGAAAAGATGCTCAAAATCATTAGCTATCAGGGAAATGCAAATCAAAACTCCAGTGAGGTATCACCTCACTCCAGTCAGAATGGCTGTAATTAACAAGACAGGAAACAACAAATGTTGGAGAGGATGTGGAGAGATGGGAACCCTTGTACACTGCTGGTGGGAGTGCCAACTCGTACAGCCAAGATGGGTTTCCTCAGAAAATTAAGACTAGATCTACCATATGATCTAGCTATTCCACAACTGGTTATTTATCCAAAGAACTTGAAAATGCAAAGGCATAAAGATATCTGCACCCCTACGTTCATTGCAGCATTATGCACAATAGCCAAGACTTGGAAGCAACCTAGGTGCCCATCAAGGGACGAATGGATAAAGAAGCTGTGGTATTTATATACAATGGAATACTATTCAGCCATAAGAAATGATAAAATCCAGCTATTTGTGACAACACAGATGGTCCTTGAGGGTATTATGCTGAGTGAAATAAGTTGGAGGGAGCAAGTCAAATACCATATGATCTCGCTCATAAGTAGAAGATAAAAACAACGACAAACAAACAGGTACAATGGAGACTGGATTGGTGGTTACCATGGGGGAAGCAGGGGAGGACAAAAGGGCTGATTAGGCACATGTGAGGGGATGGACTATAATTAGTTTTTGGGTGATGAACATGATGTAATCTACACAGAATTCAGAATATATTATGATGTACATCAGAAAGCTATGCAATCATAATCCAATGTTACTGCAATTGAATAAATAGAGAACTAAACAAACAAAAATAATCATAAATAAATAAAAGCTAACAATATCATCGACTGTAGAATGTTGTTATGAGAAATAAATAAAATATCATTTATTAAAAAATAGGAGATAACATAAAAAAGAAAAGCTGGTGTTGGAATTAAGGAAACTGTTGTTTTCCTTCTAACCTTAAGCTTATTCTCACACCTGAAAAAAGGCATTTTAAACAAAATTAAAATCACCTTTTGTACTACTTTGTTAAAATTGCCCTCCCAATGTGAACCAACCTCCTGCAGTAATATTTTTAAAGTGTTCTGGTGCTGTGAAGAATATTTAATTATGTGATTATCTTTCATGATGTGTGTAGTTAATTGTCCTTACGTCAAATGTAAATGATTTTGAACAATAAAAGTGAATGAATAATGTTCTGGCTGTGAGCAACAGATGTCATGTGGATTTTGATTTCTTAGACATTATAAATATTTCTTTTCAAGTCTAGAAAAGCAATTAGTTAAGATTATAGACTAATAGCCATTCAAATCTAGGGTTAAGAATGAAAGGCAATATGAATCACCAAACTGCAGAGTGTGGCTTAGGAAAAAATTTCATTGTGTTCATGTTCTTTAAAAAATATCAAAATGTGACTTTTATAAAATATGGATAGCCTAGTTGTAATTCCCTGGGAAGATTTATAGCCTGCTTATATATGAAGCAGTATCTTCTCTGCCTCTGACCAGTGCTTCCTTTGGTCTTGCACATCACAGACATCTATGTTTATTGAATAGTATATGTAAGAGTCAGAAAAATAACAAGGTGTATTTTTTTAGTTTAGTGGGCATTTTCTGTTAGCTCACAGGCATCCATTCCCCTTTGACTTGAAAACAACATATTTTCCTGGTGACCAGCTACTCACCTACTCCCAGCCCACATAATTTAGGTAGGATGATTACAATTCTGGTTCCAGGGGTGGTCATGTGACACAGATCTAACCAACAAGAACATCACATTTCCCACTCAGACTATTTTCACTTAGAGGTGGTAACACCATTCAGACAGTGTCAAACTTTTGGAACTTTTGCTTGAGTGATTAGGAAAGAGACAGACACTCTTTTGCAAGGGAATCACTGAAGTGACTAGAAAAGCTTAGTGCTCAGGGAATTACCAAGAGGATTCATTTTGCTTAGGAGAGAAGCCAAAACAGAAGGCAACAGAGCTGTGAGGCAGAGAAAGATGAATATTGATGAAGTTGTTTGAGTTGCTGGACCTAGCCATGGGTGATAGTTCTTTCCCTAGTTTGTAACAAAGATTCTCTCCTTGACCAAGCTCTAGGCAGATTTGTCTGAGCCCTTTCTTGACTAAGCATCAACCTTGGCCTATAAAAACTTGAACAAACATGAACAGTTTCTAACAACTCAAGCCTACATCCCCAGGATGACTCTAATTCTCCTTAAAGTGTCTGCCTGAGAAAACACAAGGCTGCCAAAAGAATTTACCTGAAGATAGGGTCCCTGTCTCCCAGTCTCTGTAGGAGGGTAGGAGCTGAGCTTTGATAACCACCCGTTAGCAAACCCGATGGCTTTCACAGGGACCAATTCACCTATCCCCTTCTTACTTTTTGTAGTTTTCCACCTCGCTGTCTCTACTGAGCCCTGCTCACTCCACTCCCTATTCCTTCATTCTCCCTTCAAGACCCCCAGTCACTTCTGTACAAATTGAAGCTGAGTTCCATTCACACTAGACTCTTTTCCCCATGACAATAGTATTTCACTGATTAAAATCTGTCCTTACTGCTTTAATGAGTGCCCAGCTTTATCTTTGACACTTGTTTTTGGGAGCCAATAACCTGACATATAGCAAATTGAGTTTAGTTTCTCCATTATTTGCAAACAGAGAGAATCATAATTAATTTACTCTGTGTATTACCTGGTTTTGACGTCCCCCCCCCCATGTGCCTTTGTTCATATTTTGTAAAGATGATCACGGAGATATCGTTGGGAGGCAGGTGTTCCACAAAAATTCCTCTTTATCTTTAGAAGGAAACAAGTGTGAAGCTTGTTTGATAATTACACAGAGATTGGCTAGATTGGAGGGAAACTAAATTAAAGGAAACAGTTTACAGACAAAATAAAATATTTTCTAGGATGTTTACTAATTATTCATAGCTAGGACTTGTATTTTCACAATCAAAATTTTTTAATGAGGTCTTTCTTCCCCTTCCCGCCTTCCTTCCTGGCTGCCTTCCTTCCTTCCTTTTCTTATACACACAGCCTAACTCCAAAAGCTAAGAGTGTATGTCTAAGCACATATACAAAAGAAAAAGTCTTGTGCTTCGAAGTGATATCAGCTACTTTAAACTGAATGAATTAATACTAATTCATTTACTCTCTAAATTATGGTTGGAGAAAACCAATAGGACTCTTTTCTTCTAACTCTACTTTAATCTGATCCTTATCAAAATATTATATTGTGTGTCTTTGTGGAGAAGAGAGGAGAATCAGACAGGTAAGAGAGACAAGTAGAGGAATGGTATATAGGCTCAGAAGCATAACTTTACGATCTTTAACAGAGACAAAAGAAGTTGGAAAGACAACACGATAGGAGGATATCAAAGATAATTAAGCATTTTTATATCAGTGGAGAATTAAAGGCATATAATTATTTTTAAAGTAAAAGTGAGAAGGATGGACTTATTGAGTATTATAAGAGAGGAGGCACACAAATTGAATGGATAAGAGAAGTGTAGATTCTATTTTGTTCCTAGAGAGCATTAGAAAAAGATGGCTTATTGAAGGTTGACCTAGTGTATTTGGTAGCTACTCTGGAGCATGACAAACACAAGGTAAAGCAGATACTCCTTCTCAACTCCAACCATGTTTTTAATATTTTGATCCCATAATTTTCATGTTTGGAGTGAAAGACAACTTAGTTTTAACTACTACCAAGACTGAGATTTCTGTTGCAATCAATTTTGTTCCTTTGAAGTACAATGGTGTAAATATAGCTGTTGCGCTGCAGGTAAAATGGACTTAAAAAAATACTCAAGGAATCAATGCCCTGGACCTACAAATGTACACTGTATCATCACACCAGAGAGTCTCTGTTTCTATTAAAATCATGTGTTAAAGAAAATAGTACTGATCTTCAGAAAACCAATGTTTCTGAAAGCCAGGAGAGGTTTGTGTAAAACAAGGATGTCTTTTAGAGTTGTTACTCTCAAACTTGATTTACATGTCATCAAGCAGGAAGTTTTAAAAAAGCATTGCTGATGCCTGGTTCCCCCTCCAGAGATCCTGATTTAATTCGTCTGGAATTAAGATTGACTGTTGGATTTCAAAAGAAAATATCCCCTCAGATGGGTCTAATGTGCATTCAAGGTTGCACATTACTTTGTTGAGAGCCCAGTCTAGGGGCGGGCTTCCAGGCTTCCAGGCTTTTCCATTATGGCCTGCTATGTAGCTGCCTGACACTTGGGACTTAGAGATGAAATGGTGGTCACATGCATATTCTTTTACAACTAATAGCTCTCTGTTGAGCTTAATACACTATTTATCAAAATTTAAGCAACATTTATAACATTTACATAGCAAAACTGTGAACAACTTCTTAATGAACTTTGGAAGTAAACATGCAACTAGTGTGAGTTATGGGGCTCCTTGTACATTATTAATTCAATGCAACAAACATTCCTTAATGGAAACTATTTTAAATACATTATACAGCTTTAAGCTTGTTTCGAATTCTTAGGTAAATTGCTACAATTTGGAAAATTATAATATAGGTTAAGTTGAATCCATTTGTAAATTTTTAGAAAAACACTCGATAGTAATTTTTTTCATAGATAAAGATGTGAGCTGGTTTTCAGATTTGTCTGTGATTCTGGGAATTGTGGCTAGGTATGTTTTCATGATGCAACTTACGAGATTTTATTTCATTGCATTTGTAGACAATTCAAATTACCTGTAAGATATATTTAACTGCCACAAATTATTCTCTTTGGAGCATATCTTATATTCCCTGAGAAGAAATATATTTTCTTGTCAAACGCTATAATTTTGTAAAGCCTTTCAAGAAACAGCTACCTTAAAATCATCACGTCATCAAATAAGGTATTAGAAATATTTTAATAAATTTGTATTATTTATTAGCAAGTGCTAGGAAAAGAACCATTATTATAACATAAAGTTAATAATATCTTCGTCCTTCATTTGGGTATTTAAACTTTATGATTTAAAAAAATAGAGATTTAAAAAATAATGTATGCACACATAAAAAATTCATAAGGTAGTAAAGAATATTGTTTGGTTTAGAGTTCTTAGTTGTGAGTAAAGACTAAATTCAAAGAAGTGGAACTGCTGACTCAAAGAGTGTATGTTATTTTAATTTTAAAGGATATTACCAAGTTATTTTGCATAAAGTTAAGCTAACATTCCATCCCAAAATATATGAATATAATCCACCCTTACTTCTTGTTAGCATAGACATTAATCTGATAGGTATAAATGATATTTCACTAGACTTTTAATATGCATCACTTAATTATGTGTTGAGCATATTTTCACGTCCTTCTAAGTTATTGTCTTTTCTGTAAGCTTGTTGATTATGTCATTTAGTGACTGTTTTTTGGAATGGAATTTTTTTACCACACTGATTTATTGAAGTCTTTGCATTTTTTTAAAGTGTCTATAGTTGAGTGTGTGTGTGTACAGGTGTGTGCCTGTGTGCGTGTTGCAAATATGTTTTCTTGGTTCATTGTTTGACTTTGGTCTCTTTGCTATTTTGAGAAATACAAATTTTTAAGTATTATGTAATCAAAATTATCAATCCTTTTTATTGTATTTTTTCAATTTTATATTTTGCTGAGAAAAGTCTCCCCAGGTTTGGCCCTGTGGCGGAGTGGTTAAGTTCACTCACTCTCCTTGGGCAGCCCAGGGTTTCACCCATTCGGATCCTGGGCGTGGACCTAGTGCTGCTCATCAAGCCACGTTGAGGCAGCATCCCACATGGCAGAACTACAAGGGCCTACGACTGGAGTATATACAACTATTGTTGTCCTGGGGGGCTTGGGGGAGAAGAAGAAAAACAAAAAAGATTGGCAACAGATGTTAGCCCAGGGCCAATCTTCAAAAAAAAAGAGCCTTCCCCACTACTAAGATTATGATAGTAATAATCTTCCATACTTTCATCTAATAATTTTATGGTGTAAATTTTTAATTTTTTCTCTCTTTTCATTGAAATGTAACACCTGACAAAAGAGAGAGTGAGAACACAAAACAACAAAACAAAGTAAACACTTATGTAACTGCAAACTAAATAAAGAGAGAGAATGCTGCCAGAACCTCAGGAGCTCTACACTTGTTTTCTAGGGCTGGAACAACAATTTACCACCAACTGGATGGCTTAAAACAGCAGAGGTTTATTCTTTCACTGTTCAAGAGGCCTAGAATACAAAATCAAGGTGTCGGCTGGGTTGATTTCTTCCTTTTGGGGAATTCATGGTGAAGCTATCTGGGTTTGTATTCTCCTTTGGGACATACTGAATCAGTTGGATTCAACAGATATAAAAGTAATCAAAACTTCTATTTCATCTTTTAAAAATTTTGGTAACATGCTTATTTAGGAATTTGTTTATATAAATTAAATATTTAAATGTATAATCATAAATTTCACCTTTTTCAAAAAATTATTTTGCTGAAGAACATTCGCCCTATGATAACATCCAGGCCAATCTTCCTCAGTTTTTATCATGTGGGCCACCAGCACAGCATGGCTCTTAACAGAACAGTGTAGGTCTGACCCGCAGGAACCAAATCCAGGCTGCTGAAGTGGAGTGCACTAGACTTAGCCATTAGGACACAGAGGCTGGCCCCATAATATCATCTTATTACCTAATTTAATGTGTGTGGGGTCCTAAGCAGTTTTCTTCCTCTTCAAAGTACCAAGTTTGGGCTTTGTAGATGCTCTCTGAATTAGATATGTTTTCCATTTCATTATTTTCTCCTATATTCTTTACTATTTCCTTCCTTTACGATTCTCTGGATTTAATTTGCTAATCTTGGCCTAATTTATAAAGTATAAAATGTGCTAAAATAAATTTCCTCATAAACATGGCTTTAGGTTCCTTGCATGTATTTTTATATGTATTGTTTTTGCTATTCTTCTGTCAAAATTTGTTAGTTTTCATTGTGTTTTTTTCTTTGACCATGAGGTATTTGATGTTATTTCTTAATTCTCAAATATACAACCTTTTAAATTTTGCTGCTTTCAATTAATTTTTTACTAACTAAATTCCATATTTTGCATTAGGCTCACTGTTTGTGTTGCAGAAGTTCCAAGGGTTTTCTCAAAGGCATTACGTCATGTATCACTATTATGGTATCATACAGAATTACTTCTCCTTTCTAAAAATCCCCTGTGTTTCATCAGTTTATCCCTCTTCCCCTCCTCCCAGCTCCTAGCGTCCACTGATCTTTTTCCTGTCTCTATAGTTTTGTCTTTTTGAGAATGTCAAATAGTTGGAATCATACAGGATGTAGGCTTTCAGACTGGGCAAGTTTTCTCTAATGTTATCTTCCAGGAGTTTTATGTTCTAAATTTAGGGCTATGATCCATTTGAGTTAATTTTTGTAAACCATGTAAGGTCTATGCCTAGATTCAGTATAATGCCCAATTTGGGGTAAATATTCCCTATAAATTTGAAAAGAATATGTATCTCACAGATTTTGGTGTACTATTTCATATATGTCAATATGCTTGTGTATGTTGTTCAAATCGTTTACATGCTTACTAAAGTTCATATTCTTTTCAAAAATTGACAGATGCTTATTAATATCTCTCCCTATAGATTTGGATGATCTGGAGCATTTATTTCTCTACACATAAATAAATCTTTTATTTTTTTACTTCATGTATTTTCAGACTATACAAGTTTGACACTACCTTAGAGAGTTGTCTCATCTTTCCAGCAAATTATTCTCATTTTGAAATGTCTCTATCACTGATAGTGTCTTATACCTTAAAGTCTATTTGTGTAATATGAATTTGCCTTCAAGCTTTCTTTTGCTTAATGTTGGTATAACATATGTTTTTCCATTTTTTGGTGTTTAACCTTTCTACATCCTTATATTTTATCTATATTCCTCAAAAACATATATGACTCAATTTTGTTATTTGTTTTTGGTGCCACAATCTTTTCCTTTTAATTGAAGCATATATTTCATTTTAATTTGACCTCATTATTAATCAATTTAATTTTAAATTTAGTATCTTAACTGTTTGCTTTCTGTTTATATGCACTTTGTAACTTCTTTTGGACTAACTGTAATTTTTAAATGAATTTCCTCCTCTGCTTGCTTTAGTACAATCCAGAAATTATAATATGTATGCTTGACTTACTAAAGTCTAATGTAAATTTGAAGACATTATACGTATTTATGCATTCACCCTACTCCTGACTTATCTGTAAATTTATGTACTTTGCTTTCATATTTACAAAATTCATAATACAAAATTTTTAAAGTTTTGTACATATTAATAGTTAGTTGCATATACCAAAATATTCACCCTTTTTGTACAAAACTGAGCTTCGTTTTCTAATAATTTTTTTAGAGCCCAAAAGAGCATCCATTTTTATTCTACCACTGATAAAACTATGCATTTTTGTTGTCAATGAAATTATCTTTTTAAAATCTTTTTTCCTAAAAATTATTTTTATTTATTTATACAACTCAATACATTCGAGAAACTATTCAATTGTTTTCTGACTCCCATTGTTTTGGTTAAAATGTTTAAAATTTCATATGTTTAATCTTTTTAGCTTAATCTATGTTATTTCAAAATATTTGATAAAGATATTTTTCCAGAAGATTGGTCCATTAGTCCATTTTATTTAACTTTATTTATTTTTTCACTGCTTTAATATGCCTTCTTAATCATATATCAACTCCTTTATATCATATTATATATTAACTTTTCTACATACTGAGATCTTTTTCTGGATTTTCTTTACATTAATTTGCTGTCTATTCATGCCATGGTTTGTTTTGTTTTATGTGATGTATCATTATAATAAACTTAATGTTTATGTAGTTAGTCTTCACAGTATTTTTTTGTTCTTTGGGTTGTTTTTTTTTTTGGCTTGAGGAAGATTCACCCTGAGCTGACATCTGTGCCAGTCTTCCTCTATTTTGTATGTGGGTTGCCACCACAGCACAACCACATTTCAAGTGATGTAGGTATGTGCCAGGGAACCAAAACAGGGCTGCTGAAGTGGAGCACGCCGAACTTAACCACTAGGCCATGGGACCAGCCTCCCCAACACTAATTTTTTTAAAAAAACTATTTCCCAGGTTATTTTTACATGGTCTCCTTACTATGTGGATTTTATCATTTTTGCCCATTTGAAAAATTTTTCAGGTATTCTCCCCCTCTTTTTTTTTATTTTTAGTGAGGAAGGTTGGCCCTGTTGTCAATCTGTTGTCAATCTTCCTCTTTCTGCTCGAGGAAGATTGGCTCTGACCTAACATCTGTGCCAGTCTTCCCCTACTTTGTATGTGGGATGCTGCCACATTATGGCTTGGTGAGCACTGCACAGCTCAACACCCAGAACCAAACCCGCGAACCCTGGGCTGCCAAAGCAGAGCATGTGAACCTAACCAGTATGGCACTGGGCTGGCCCCTTGTTGGTATTCTTAATGAGAAAAAATAAAGAAAGTTTGTCATATTTTCTAACATTTTGAGTTTATTTCTTATTAAAGATATCATATAACTTTTAAAACAGGACATCTTATAATTTCCAATAGTTTCCTTTTACTTAGAGACATCCAATAGGGGATTGGTATTCTTCATCGATCTTGCCTGGTCATTATTAAAACTTAGTATACAACTGACCCCATCCCTCTACATTGCAATTCTTCTGGTAAGATTCTTCGCTATCCATATGAGTGAGATGTCATATATTCTGCATCTCATGTTTCAGTTTTTTGTTCCTGATATTTTTGCTCTTGTTGCTATTGTTATTTGAGTGTTTGCTTAGCTACTCTCTCTTCTTAGGGAGCATAGCATTTATTAGCTCTTGAGAAAAAGTGCATGGGGATAATTTTGTGTGTTGGGGGGAGGGAAGATTGGCCCTGAGCTAGCATCTGTCACCAGTCTTCCTCTATTTTATGTGGGATGCTGCCACAGTGTGGCTTGACGAGTGGTGCTAGGCCCGTGCCACGGATATGAATCTGCGAACACTGGGCCACCTAAGTGGAGCAGGCAAACTTAACCTCTATACCACCTGGCTGGCTCCAGTAAGTTTTTTAATATTCAAAGTCTGAAAAAAGTTTTATTCTATTCTTACTCCTGATGGATAGTTTTCTATACATACATACAGTGATATACATCACTCTGACTGAACATCATTTTTTTCCTCAATATTTTCAAAGCATTGTGCTTTTGTAACATTTTCTTTTTACTACATCTTCTATAGATATTTCTTTGGGTGTCATTCTGAGTACAACCCATTACTCCTTCCTTGGTCATGCTGGGTCGCAACAAGGCCATAGTATTTGGTTCATCCTCTCAAAAGAGCAAATTCCCAATCTTCTGTGGAAGCGAGGGAGATTTACCCGACTTTGCAAAGATACAGAATCTTGAGGCCTAAGAGCTTCATAAAATCACTTTCAACCAATTCTCTTCTCAGTCCCACTCTGTGCTTTGACTTCAGTGATTCCTGTTGTTTTCAGCGCCTGGTCTTGTCACATTCATCAGTCTGGTTCTTGCTAACATTCTCACTTTAGGTATTTATGCTGCAGGCACGTATTTTATGCCTTTTGTATTAACTCTAATATTAGGAGGAATCCGTGAAAAAGAGCAATGCTAATCATGTCTATTCAAGCTATTTTAAACCAGAGGTATTTTTAAACAGCAGTGTATAGTGTATCTTTGTACCAAAAAATCCATAATTTCAAAGTTGGTTTTTTGTTTTTTTCCTTTACTTTATAAATTTCTCTTCCTTATGTTTCAAGTGTGCATTCAAAGGTTACTTTTTCAGTGAAGTCTTCCCTGACAATGTCACCAATCCCATCATTTGCTATCATATTGTGCCTTTACACTGATTTCCTAGAACTTACCTGAAATAATTAATTATATTTCACACATCTCATTTCTTTTATCTTTGTTCAACATTATATAACAAACACATTAAAAAGTGTCTGTTTTAAGGTACTCAGTAAGTCTACCATAAATATATGATGAATGAAATAATAAATGGAGGAATATGACATTTTGTATATTGAAGATTTTGGTTATTGAAAAGATGTAATAGAAGAATAGCTTATTGGCACGTCACATTACTTGTACGCACCTTGGCATAGATTAGGCAATTAGTAAAATGTTGATTTAATACCCATGGAAAGAATTTCAATTGTCACTGCAGATGGAATTTTCTGTATTACACACTCATTTTTATAATAAGCAAAAATTCATGTGTTTCAGAGATTGTGGTATATGTTCAGAGCATTAACGACGTGATACTAATCCTTTAATTTATTTTTCAAAACACTCTATTTGAGTTTTAACTAGTATATACTTGCTACTTCAATTAGTAAATACAAAATTTCAAAATATGATCTTCTTATGACTTTAGCTTTTAATGTTTTGCTAGTTTTTTGTCTTTTTAAATATTCTAAAACTACATTAGTTTTCCTGCTATACGAGACCAGAAGCAGATTTCTTCTTAGGTGACCTTTTTCTTCTCTTTAGAAGAATCAATGTCCTGCTGTTTTACTATTTGTGAACTTTTACACTTTATTGTATATCTATTGCTAAAAAATACACCAAAAGAAAGGTCCCTCAAAGGACTAGAAAAGAAAAATTGAAAGCTTGAAAGCACCAGAGTGAAATGCATATTTCATGTCATAGTGGTAAGTGCTGCTTTATATTAGCAATTTAGCTATAGGATCAGTGACTTTTCTGTCCTTTATTGAATTTCTAATATCATAAGAAAGTTACTAATGTGATAAAAGTCTTAAAGTATTACTGACTTTCTATCATGCTCTTGAAGTGAATTTTTATAGCATTAGCAAAAACAGAGTTTCAGAATACCATATAAACTGACCAAAATGATAATAAAAAAGCTTAAAAAATCAATAATATAGTTTATTCAGCTGATCTATTTGAAGCCTCTCATATTTCATTTTCGGATCTTTCTCTTTTAGTGACTCCTGCTCATTGATAAGAGTAGAAGTTGCAAAATCCTAGCTTGCCCTGAAACAACATCTAGTTTTCGATACATTGTCTTGCTAAGAACAAACCCTGAGAACTGCTGGTAGTGTTATTGACAGAAGAGAATAACAATGAACTTTCAACACAATAAATGTTACTTCCAGCTTTACAAAATCTCCAGCAAAAATTAAGTCCAGTGAGTGAATCACCCTCTAAGTGTTATCAGCTGTCATTCTAAATATTTTTTTCTGCTTTTGGTCTTGTACATATGGAACGTTTCAGTTGTGACAAACAGAATGTCATGAATTAGGGGAGTCCACTTTTATTTTCTCTGAACATCATCTTGAATATGAAAAATAAGAAAAAACAGGAACAATGTTTACTTTTCTCCAGTTTTAGAGACAAAAGGGAATTGTTATTCTTTACATTATTTACTGATGTAAATTCATTACAGTTGTTTGTAACTGAAATGCAACATAAACTGACCACAAAAACATATTTTGAAAATGCGCACATATTCAAACTAGTTTCCATAGGTTGACTTTTCCTTGGCAGCAATTCTCTATTTGAAGAAAAGGAAATTCTTAAAATTTACTTTCTTATTGAGAATTTTTATATTCTCTTGTAAAAATACCTACTTTGGGTAACTTCTTGATTAGTGTTACATGTCCAAGCATTTTTCTTTTATACTCCATGCACAGTTAAATGTCAAAAATGTAACTTGGAAGAGTTAAGCATGAAAACATTTAGTTCCATAAATTTGGGGAAAAAATCACAAAAAATTATTCATGCTCCAATATTTTGTTTCTGTTTTAGACAACAAAACGGAAACTGGTGATGTTAGTGAAATAACTAAAAATAGCTAACCATTTTTCTTTAATCCCTTGGTTACTGCATGTTTCTTTCCTAACTAGGTATAAATCATCAGATTGATTTTTAATCTTCTATTAAATTCAATCTTAATTATATTTATCTGTGTTCTGTGCATATTCTCTTTGTACTATATATCCTTTAATTTCAATGCTGTATTATAATTTTATAGTTTCCCACCACTATTTAGTGTTTAATAGTTTGTATTTGATTAAGAGAATGAGGGCAGTGAAGATTGCCAAAATGTGTATTAGCAAATCTCAAATCAAAGACTCACACATCATTGCATTGTAACTATGTCTGTTTAAACTTTCTGCATATCGTGCTCATAATGTGCTATGACCATGGTGCTGTGTACAGTTGTTTTCTTTACCAGATTATAAGCCGTATGTGAGAAAGTTCTCTGTAGACCATGACACTGAGATCGTAACCCAGTGTGACCTAGGAAATACAGAACCAATTTAAAACACATCTCAAAAAAGCAGTTTGAATTAATCCAATCATTTATTGCCTAAGATCACTGTTTCTTCCAGAAAACTGATGTCTTACTGAATTTAGTCTTTCATGATTTTATTCATGGGTTTGTTTATTTGATCAGATAAAAGTTGTAGTGGCACATAGGTATACTGTTACAAATATGAAGTTCCAAATAATATGTCTGTGATCTCTAGCCAAAGACTAGCTAGAACACACTTACAGTTCAAAAAGTCAGGTTTATTATTCATTACAACAAAGAAGGAGATACTCTCTGGGAAATGGTGGGAAGTCTCAGTAAAAGCATGTTAGATGATTTGATGGAGCATTTAAGGAAGTTGGGACTTGTTCCAGATTGCACATTATCAAGAATTGGGGTAAATCTTTGATTGTGTCTTTTTAAATCTTGTGTATTGAGAGGGAAGACTAGACAGGGGGAAAAGGTGTAGTTTATGAACAAACACCAGTGAGCAATGTTTGTTATTTTGTGCCTTGACAATTTCCTGTTTTGTTTGTGTTCAGACGTGATTACAGAGTGATCTTATTTTTGTTTTGATCCACTGTGATCAGAGTAATCTTGTCTGATGTTGATGCTCTTTGAAATGGTTTATGTTCATGAGGAGAACCTTCAAACTTAGCTGTGAGTGCTAGGTCAGTTCACAGTAATACCAAAGATGAGTTAACATTACCAGGACAGCTCATGGATGTCAGAGATCATTTTTCTCTTTCTCAAAAATTAACATATTATTTTAATATATGTATAAGAAAAAAAAATTTGATTGAATCTATTTAGACTTTGCATCATAAACAAAGTATTAGATAGGGGCCGGCCCTGTGGCCTAGTTCTTAAGTTTGACATGCTCCACTTCTGCAGCCTGGGTTAGGTTCCTGAAGGAGCAGACATGCTGTGGTGGCAACCTGCATATAAAATAGAGGAAAATTGGCACAGATGCTAGCTCAGGGGAATCTTCCTTAAGCCAAAGGAGGAAGATTAACAACAGATATTAGCTCAGGGCCAATCTTCCTCACCAAAAATAAGTGTATTTTTAAAAAGAAAAATTTTTTGCAATTATATTTTTTCTTCAAAATTATCTCTAATACTTAATTTTTATCAAAGTAACCTAGTGAATCAATAGAAGTAGATAATCGAGTATAAATTATTATTTTGCATGGGAGCTTAGTCACCATAGCTGTAAAACAAATCAATTTTGCTCTCCATTTCAATAACATCATATCATTGCTTCTTACAAAAAAATGCTAATATACACAAAAATAGCTTTCCTGTTCCTGAGTAAGCCTGATTTACAGTCTTTAATATTAACCCATGAGGTGATACTGGACACTTCAGGCAGTTTGAGGCTTGTTTTAGATGTCCTTTTAGTTGAATTTTCCAGAGGAGAAACAGCTTTTAGCTTCATCAGTGTGTGGATCAACTGTTGCCCCCCTTGGAAAAATTGCATTATAGATACAGAAAAATCATCAAGAGCTTGTAATTGTCAATTTAAATATTATTAATTGTCTTAATTATAAGTGAATGTTTGATAAACCAAGTTCACACACGGACTCCCGCGGAGGCTTCACAGTCTCTGAATGAGTATTCCAACACTGCAGCCCTGTTTTGGAAAAATAGATTAAAGTTTCATGAATGTGCAATTTAAAACCATATTCCTAGAGCTCTCATTGAAGGACCTTTTAACTAATTTAATAAAAATGCTCCTTCTTACGGGCCTGAGGAATAAAGTCTCAGAAATTGATAAGAGACTCTGCCTAAAGGCAGAAGAAAAGGCTGAGCCTTAGTGAGATTATCATTTCCACGAGTTTAGCCTCACAGCTGCATGGGAGAACCAATCATAATTTTATTTGCTTTGTAAATCTAGAAAGAAACCTGAGCCATTGTGCAGTATAGGCGACTATTACCATGCAGCCTGGGTGTCTGGAAGTGCCCAGCTCAATCTTAGCAAGGATGTGGGCTTCTCAGTTATTTTTGTCATCCTTCCTGCCCAACCTCCCACCCCATAATATTGCCAAGTAGGGCTGAAACAAAAGTGTTCAGACAGAAGACAGGATTTACAACTGATATTGCATGGAAAAAGTTAATTGGATATTTTCTATGTAAGGGCACTGCTGCAATTGCTAACTGTATTCTGGTCACAGAAGAAGCCATGTGTCTAGGAACACGATGATATAGCCCTATTACTGGTCAATTAAGAGATAACAACAGTGTGGCAGTAATTTGCCTCTCCATCTGCAGCAATCTGTCACTAAGTCTGAAAGCCACTTATCCTAGGAAGACAATCCTAAAATAATCCAAAGAATTAAGAATAAAATTTTACCAGAAAAGGAAAATTTCAGGCAAGAGTTGCCCAGCAACAAAATCAATTTGACATTATTATACATGATTTTGTATGTCCTAAATATTATTTCCATTTCATATAGAGGTTGAAGGTAAAATCTTGCCTTAAATCTATGGAAAATAAAGGGAAAATTATCTTTTCACAAATAATAGAACATTTGAAATAAATTGTATTTTGTTGCTCTTAAGAAAAATTTCAGATTTACAGACAGCATAAATATTCTGATTTCTGAGGTTTATGTATTGTTAAAATGTACAAAGAGGAAATAATGTGAGACATAAATTTCCGATGAGTTTTAACCTTCTCTCTCTATTATTTCACCCCAGATAATTTCTAGAGGAAATTACTAGAGGTCATTTTTCTCACATTAATTAATTTCTGAAGTAAATTTCTTACCAGTTTAATGACAAAAGAACCAATTAATTTACACATATTGATCTACTTAAGCCTTGTGGGAAGGCACTATGTTTAGTTCCATTTTATAGATAAGGAAACTCATCAATTAGAATGGTCAATTTCTTACCAAAGATCACATAACTGGTATTTGAACATAATTCATGTTTGTGAACTACAATCCAGTAAAAATATTATAAAAATGTAGCCACCGGTTTACACAGAATAACTACATAGCTAATCCCCCTAACAAATTTATATATGAATCATAAATTCTCAGTTGACACAGGATAATTACGTAGTTAGTCTCTCTAACAAATGTTTATGTGAATAATAAATATCAGAACGGTATTCAATCAAAGTGAATTATGGAGGACATCACAAATTTGTCTATGGTGTTCTTTTGTTTATTTATTTGAGGGTTCAAGAGGTAATGTTAGTAAATAATAGGCTCAGGAGATCACATAGTAGTGGTGTTTATTAACAATAAGATCATAGTAGTATCTTATTTCTAAAGGCTATGATATAGAAATGCCAAATGAAAGAAGAGTTACATTAAAAACTTCTTTGCATTCAATATAGTCAGCTTTTTTGGATGCAAAGCATAGAAGGCTTATCTTCTTCTCATCTTGATCATCTTAATCAAACATATCCCCCTCAGAAAAAAAAAGATTGACTTCATTTATTAGAACCAAGATCCTATATTACATGAGACATGGTGTGTGGTTACCCATTTTCTTGATCCTCTCAATATAAATATTCAAATATGAAGTAAATACGAAAACCATTTTCAGAGTAGAAGTTACTAATTATAATCTTCCTTTTTCAAAATGAAGGTCTTATAGACGCTAAAAAAGGAGACTTTCCTTCTTAGTATTTAGCAAAGTTGCCATATTCATTTTCAACAAGAATATTAAATGCCATTGAAGCTTGAAATCCAAATATTTCTTTGCTAAAAATATTTGTTTGAAAAACTGATGACTATAAAATAGTGAGAGAAAAAGAACATTTAATAACAAGATCATTTAGTCCTATCAAAATCTTCAGTAAACTAACATACACTTCTGTTTTGATATTTTCTATCAGATTTGTACATTTTACATTGCTTTAATGGTTGACAAATGCTCAGTAAATTTCTCTGCAGGAAATTTGTTTTCAATCGTCAAATTTACATTTGACATTTAAAACTATCATTACAATTCTCACCAGTGATGCATGTCATAAGTTACTCTATTTTATTTACTGTAGCTTCATGCATACGAGAACACACTGTTACATTCAAAATATCAAGTTTACAATCTTTCATCTCATCAGGTGAACTATTTGAAGCAAAACTCTCCGTCAACAATATGTGATACATAAATTTGTTAAGACTATTTTTCAGTTAACTTACTATGGGATTATATGTTTCAACTTAACATTTCAAAATATTTGCAATTTTTCCTAAAGTACTGGTTTCATTTGTTTTTGGAAATAAATAATCGGTCCACTAATGCTAAAACTTGCCCCTGGAAATGGAAACATAAAAAGAATTTGAATAGAAACAGCGAGAATACAATGCTTGAGATTAATGGCCAGTAACAGTCGATCTTAAGGCAACTTCTTGTGTATAGAAAAGAAAAAATAATCACTATACAATAAATGATCTCACACTTTGATATATGTCTTTTTGCCCAGTTCATAGTGAATCGTATGTAGTAAATATTGTATCAGAATTTGCAAAATTAAACTGATATTATTATCTAATCTGCAGCTGAAAAACCCCCAAACTCCTGTGACTAAGGTTTCCAAAGTATATAAAGGGCTTCTTTCATTAGATCAGGCATATTTTGAACAGATATGTTCAAAGTCTTGAGATATGGTTGGCATCTGAGGATACTTTGCTGGTCATTCCAACTGTTGTCTTTCTCCCAGAAAAGTTTGATCTATACTGAAGATCTTTCCTGTGGATATAGCTTGAGGTGTCATCTGTCAGATCTCCCATGTCAAGAAGTCATTAAATTTTAACCAAAAGACTGATAGTTCTGCTAAAAATCTAAAACAGTATCCAACTGTCTTAATAAAATAATGTGTTAGCTATAATAGATTTTTAACCAACTAAATCAGTTGTTTAAAGCTGTATGTGTATATCATAGCAAAACAAAGGGGAACTTGTATGTGTGTAACTTATTTGTGATCCAGGTATGCAATTCCTAAGAATGCTTTTAAGGTCATTACCATGTGTACTGAGATATGAACTTAAAGAGAAATATCCCACATAGTTAAATTTATGTGTTCATTTGAAGGGTAGACTTTAATTCGACTTGCTTAGAATTGAAAGCTAGGTCTGGCACAATCAAATTATTTCATCTTTCAAATTGCATCCAAAAACTTAAATTAACTACCTTTTAAAAAATCACTTTAGGTAAGTGGAAGGGCTATATTTCTTTAAAGAACGGTTTGTCAAATAACATGAAACAGATTGTGGCAACAAGAAAGCATAATTGTGTTCTCGTGGGGATAAATACCAAGTTCAATTTCACTGGAAAGTCAAGAATCACAACTAAGGAAAGTTATGTTCTACTATGAAACCTTCACCAAGGTGCCTACACAAGATTCACGCCAGATACATTTGAACAAATGTAAATGAAAAGATTTAGTTAGAGAGTACTAATCGTTTCCCACCTGAAGGAAAGAAATGATGGGGATGCCAGGAAGAGTTTTTGAAATTCATGGTAAAAGGAAGAGCCTTTTAAAAATTTTCTCTCAGAAACAGAGCTTTGAACACAGGAAATTACTCCATTTACTTATGATTGTTACCAAGCATGGGGGCTTTGCTGCCCCATGCACACAAAAAGACAATAATTATGGTACTGCTTTTTGAGAAAAGAAAAGGGTTTATTGCATGGCTGACCAGCAAGCAGATAGGAGGCAAGGGTCAAATCTGTCTCCCTGAGCTGAAGCAGGGACACACTTTTAAGGGATTGGGATTGGAAATGGTTATACAAAATGTTAACTTGGTGGAATCTGATTGGAGGGTAAGTGTCACAGTTTTATAAGTCCAGTGGGCTACAAATCAAGGGACTCCTTGCTTCTTATTATATTCTCCATTCCATTTTTCTCTTCACATTGAGTTCCATAGTTAGCGAACTTTTGGTTCCCTGGTGGCTCAAAGTCATCTGAGAACAGGGTTTCCATCTTCTGAGCATTCTCCAACTTCATGACTTGCAATTTTTGCTCATTGTCCCTGCAAAACAACTTTGATTGTCATTTTATTGTTTGTACAATAGGGCCAGTATGAATTGGTCTATGATGGTTACAAATCTCACCTTTTCTTTGTCCATTCCTCATTCTTGAGGGATTAGGGATAATGACTGTTCTAGCTACTTCCTGCTGGTTAGGGATGCAGATTTGAGCTTCACAGATTGAAATTGTTTTGCATTCACTGGCAGATATCAAGAGGTTTCAGGGTCTGGGCCCTGATGTTGAATGGTCATCATATGCTTTGAGGGTATAGGTTTAAAGATTCAGCAAAGATACGGTAAATTTAGAGTTTGACGAGAAGGATACAAATGCTAACAAGCAAAAAATAATGATACAAAATTTAAGTGACCCTTCAAATATAGACCTTGTTCTCTCTGGGATCCATGAGAAGATATTTCTTATGAGATCAAACCCACATTCTTGGGATGACACCTGTTGGAGCCAAGTTGCCTGTCTCCTAATTTTATCAACATGAGCTTCAACCTCTGAACAGGTGTTAATATAGATGCAACAGGAAGAGTTGGCTACAGCACAAACTCCTCTTTGTTCAGCTAGTATGTAAACTAGAGCAATTCATTTATCTAATACCACTTTAGCCAAAGAATCCAATGCTTTTTGCTGGGCACATGAGGCATGGGCTATTTCTCTGACTATTGTTCCTAAGGTGAGAGATTTCTAATCACATTTTCACGAGCTGCCGCATCCTACCAAGATAATAGAGTTCATCCCAAGAAATATCCAGCAGAATCTGACTGACCCCCAGGCAAATATTTTTCAGGTGTTCCCCAAATCAAATCTCCATCTAGTATAGATCTTTTAGTTCTAGTAAAAAGTTTTGAAGAACTAGTCCAATGCTAGGCTTTGCTTGAATTATGTATAGAGAAAAGAGTGAGTAAATATCTTAATAGACAAGTACCTCCTATGCACCAGCTGTGAAGGCATTTATAGGCCGAGCGTTGCTGTTTGGACCCACAGATGAAGATGTACCCTGAGGGCACACATAGCATATCGGACATATTTTTAAAAATTAGGCTTTCATTTAGGAGATTTTACCCAGGACATGGTCAAGCCAGGGGTCAGTGTGCAGCAGCATCCTGGAGAAAGAGGTATGGGTGCCCCTTGAAAATGTGTTTTTTTTCTTGTCTTATCTTTATACATAGTGGAGTGTTTTGACTTTTACTGGTTCAGCTGAAACACTTAGATATTGAATATGAGAGGTACACAGGCTGGGAAAACTAGGTATAGTTTAAAAAATATCCTAACTAAAAGGCACCTTGACAATAGTAGATGCCAGGGTCGTTCTTTTGATCTGAGGATACAGGAAGAGGACCAAATTTAGGCTGAGTTAAGAAAAAACAGGATACAGGAGATCCTCTGTTGATCAATCTGGTGATATAGGTTGATTCTAAAGGTTTTTTTTTTTCTTTTTTTTTGTCATGGGTTGTGGCGAAATTAGCTGTGCTTGAGAAAGTGAGTACTAGCATTATTATAAGGTCACCAAGATCATGTACTGACTAGGGCTTTGGGTGGCAGATCCAACAGTCAGTAAGATTTCCTGAATTTGAAAGAACCTATGAAATTCTTATTAAGGAATCTCATCTTTCCAAGCCTCAGAGGCCTGGGCAAACAAAAGAACACAGCAAAGAAAGGTAGGGAACATGTTATACAGGCTTGGTTCAGGATCTTGGGTAATCCATCTCCAGCTGTCATCTGCTCTGGCCTCTCAACCTGACAGGCAGAGGCTGGTTAAAGGGACAGGAGCAGCTTCCTATTTATCTGGAGATTCAAGAGTCCCCTCCATTTAATTGTTTGTCTTTTTTCTTTTTTCCTGAAAAGTTACTTTACATCAGTTAAAGGTTCACAAGAACACTCTTGAGTGGAAAAGTAGGCCTTTGGCCTCCATAGCCACCCTGTGTCTGGATGATTTTGTCCTTGTGCTTCCCGTTGTCTGTGAAGGGCATGACCTGTTTGGGAATCATAAAGAGGATGAAGGGAATCCTGATTAGAAATGGGTATAATTTTTACTCATGAATGATGTATCCAGGGTTTAATTCCTTTTAATTTAACCAAAGAATGTGTAACCAGAAGAACTTCCTAGGACGCATTCCACTTAGGTTGTAGTTGATCCTCAGGGTATTGATTCTTCCAAGTCTTAAGGAGGAGCCAAACCCCAGGCTTATACAGCGCAGGGGCACATCTGTGGGAAACATTAATCGACTAGGAACATATTTATGTATAGCAAATAAAGTAGTACCCAGGGACTGTACACATTTTATAGTATCTAATTCTTTTACAATATGATCACTTTCAGTACTGCAATAATGCTTAGTCTTAAGGAAGTCATAAGGGCTCAACTGGAGCTTACTTCTAGGGACTACTCTTACCCTAAGCAGTACAACTGGTAAGATCTTATCCCATGGTACGTTGGCTTCCTGACATATTTTGGCAATTGTCTTTCTTTAAGGTATGGTTCATCTTTTCAGTCTTTCCTGTAAACTGAGTCTCCAGGAAGCATGGAACTTCCATTGTATTCCAAGGGCCCCACATACCTCCTGGCTATTAAAGCTACGAAAGCTCCTCCATTATTACTTTGAACTGGAAGAGGCAGCCTAAAGCTAAGAATCGTTTCTCTTTGTAAGGCTTTTGTTACTTTGGCAGCCTTTTCCATCCCGCATAGAAAAGCTTTGACCCATACTGTGAAGGTGTCCACAAATACCAGCAAATACTTATAATTTCCCATGGCTCTTGGCATAACAGTAAAATCAGTTTGCCAGTCATCTCCTGGTTCTATCCTTCAGACTTCCCTCTCTTTTATTACTGGAAATGGCCCACTTGTGGTATCATTTCTGGCACAAATCAGGCAATTTTTTACTACCTTTTGGACAGTCCTTTGCATTTGTGGAACAACAATAAACCTTTGTAGCCAATGATAGGTTTCATCTCTCCCATAATGGGTTCCTTGATGTAGATGAATAATGATTACTTCTGATGCAGGGTCGGTGAGCCAAGGAGTAGAAAGAAAGATTTCTTAGACTCTTAAGATCTGGCAGTAGTGCTCTTTTATTTAGAGAATAGAATAGCATGGGGACAGGACCTATGGGCAGTCAGAGCTTCTGCTGCCCCAAGTTGAGGGTTAGAGCTAAATTTAAGGCATAGGTATGTGAGTTACCTCTTTACAAGACAAAGAATATGTAAAAAAGTTAAAACGGCAGTGCCAGTAGGGTCCGGCCATTTGGCAGTCCCACAACTTTTAGATAAGAATCAAACCGGATTGAGTAAATGGCAGAAGTCACTGCTTGAATATTATCCTCAGTTAAAGACAAAGGAGGATTTGGTGGGTGGGGCGGGGTCAGTTACATGAGGTTGCCAGACAGTAAACAACTTAAGTTCTTGCCTCTGGCATTGATTAAGAGTTTCTAGAGATAAGGCCATCCCCCTTCTTCCTGGCACAGAGAGGGAGGCATCTTTACAGATAGAGGTTTCCCTTAGAAATGTAAATGTTTCCCAACAAAGGGACAAGCAAATTCGACTCCTCGGAGCCTGCTTCTCATCTGTAATTTTAAAATTAACCAGCCTAAAAATCCTCATCCTAAAAATCCTCATCACTTCCATTAAACACTGGGGTATAAGCACTAGCTCCTGTTCCTTATAAATCCAGCCTTCTTTGGTTGTCTGGTACTGATCACCATCTAAGACTCGAGAGTCAGCATGAAATTCCCATTCATCTGCTCTGTCTACATCCATTTCTAAATACCGAGGCGTAAACAAGGAGAGATCCACACTCAGAATGAGTGCTAGGGCCTTAGGCTTTGGGTTTTTGGTTCTGGTTGCCTGTTTTACAGCCTGATGCCGAATTATTTCCTTTCGTTGCGTAACTATCAGTCTTTCGCTGGCCTGGGCAATCTACTATGGCTACTTCTTCCAGCAACATAAGAGAATCTAGTAAGGCCAGTATCCCCTCTACATGTTTAATCTATTTTCTTCCTGATGTTAATAGACCTCTTTCTTTCCATATGGCCCCATGTGCATGCACGACAGAGAATGGCAGACACACCTGGAGGGAGGGCTTCTGCTTCTAGGACCTCCTGATGAGTGACTATTGCATATCCAGCCTTCCAGTGTCCCTGGTTCATGAAGTTGCTCCAGCCAGTAAACATTTCTGTCTGGATTTTCCAAAGGCTGATTAGCCAGGTCAAGTCTGCTAGAATAAACCTCTTCAATTGTTATGTAATAGTGGACAGGGAGGAGGGTGGCTTGGTTTATGGTAGACACTGCCTTTAATTTTAAGTTTGGGATGTCCAGTAGTACGGCCTAATATCTTCCCAATCTCCTCTAAGTAAGCCAATATCCACCTTTTTATTCAAGTAGAGGTAGCACACAATGTGGGTTATGCACAGTAGTAGGCTGACCAGGGTAAATTTTTCAGCCTCTTGTAAAAGGTCAAAGGTTACGGCCACAGTCCCGAGGAAAACTGGCCACTCTTGAGTTATAATGTCCAATTGTTTTGAAAAATAAGCTACTGGCCTTCTGGTAGCACCTAAATTCTGAGTTAGCACTCCAAGAGTCTCTCCCTATCTTTCATATACAAAAGATCAAACGGCTTTTTAATGTCTGGGAGACCAAGTGCTGCGGCTGTTAAAAGTCTCTCCTTGATGACATGAAATGCCTATGGCATTCTGCAGTCCAGCTCAATGGCTGTTGTCATTTCCTTTAAGAGCTTCATAAAGGGGTTTGGCCCTAAGTCTAAAATTAGGAATCCAAATATGACAAAGCCCAGCCATTCCTAAAAATCCTCACAATTGTCTTCCGGCAGTGAGGACAGCCGTCCTAGGTAATGCCTCCCTTCAGTCTGGTAATACATTTCTTTGTCCTTTTATAACTCAAATCCTAAATATTTTACAGTTGGTTGAGAAATTTATGCCTTCCCCTTGGAGACTTTATATCTCAATTCTGCCATAAAGTTTAAAGTAAGGACTATATTTTGGTCTGAAGCTTCCTTAGTAAGATTCCTTCGCTTAACTGGAAATCCCTTAAGTCTTTGGGTAGGGCTGCCCCAAAGACGGTGGGAGCATTTTTGAATCCTGTGGGAATACCATTCAGCAATGTTGCTGTTTTTTGCTAGTCTCTGGATCATCCCATTCAAAGGCAGACAGTTCCTGAGACTCAGGGTTTAGGGGTACGCAGAAAAAGGCATCTTTTAAGTCTAGAACTGTAAACCAGCAGAAGGCTCCAGATAAAGCTGTAAGCAGAGTCTAAGGATTCGGCACCACTGAATGTTTATCCTCTGCTTAATGGCTCTCAAATCCTTTACAAAGCAATAGTCTCCACTCCCGGGTTTTTATACCTGTAGGATGGGGCTGTTATATGGCGACTGACACAGTCGAATTAATTGGCCTTTAAGAAAGGTAGCTGTAAGAGGCTTTATAACTTCTTTTGCCTGTCTCTTTAAAGGGTCTTGTTTCAAATTTGGAATCTTGGCGCCTGGGTGGCGTTTTACGACTATTGGAATAGCCGTCTTTGTTCTTCCCAGCCTCTTGTCAGGTAAACATCCACTCTCACCTTTTGCAGAACTTTTTCAAGGACTTCTGACTGCGGCTTGTCTCCCAGTTACAACAACGTGGCTCGAGGGGTGCAGGCGTACTCTGGGAGGACTTTAATGACTGTTTTCTCCGTTGAAAAAGTCACTTGGGGATTTAATTTTGTTAGTAGATCTCATTCCAAAAATGGAATAAGACACTCAGGCATACCCAGAAAGCTATGCTTTCGATATGTTTTAGTTCAGATATGCTTTAGGTATATTTTCCCTGTGTGACACTCGAGAGGTTGCTGGAAAGATTTGAGAGACTTCCCCAGATACACCCATAACAGATGTGGTCTTGAGGGAAAGGGGGGTGCCTGTCTGGTATTTAGTACAGAATATAGCTCTGGTGTCAACTAGAAAGTCTACGAGTCTTTTTCCCACAGCAATTGCCACCCAGGGTTCCTTGTGGAATGTTAATGATGCTGGTGGAGTCTAGAGGAGTCCCCAGGCCCCATCATTCTTGATTACTGTCCGCAAATGGGGGCATCTGGTAGTTAGGCACACTGGCTTCCTCTCTCAACTTCGGAGAATGGCTGGAATATTCCCTTTCCTATGGCCTTGCGTAGGCACATTGCCTAGGTCCCAGAGTTGGATACCTATGACAGTTAGAAGGGGGCTCTGGGGATCTTCCGCATGGTTGCCTGTCTCTTCCCATGGGCAGTTGTGATTTCTTTGGCTGATTGCCACTGATTGCTGCAGCAAGCAGGGCAACCTGTTGTTGCATTTTCTGTTGTCTCTGTTTTTCTTGTATTTGGTCACAGCTGTTAAACACTTTAAAGCAATCTCAGCAAATTGAGACATACGCCTCTCCACCCCTTCCAATTTTTGTAACTTTCCCTTATATCTGGGGCACTCCGACTGATAAAATTCAGATTGACCAGCCTCATGTTATCTGGATGTTCTGGGTCAATATCCGTATACTTTCTGTCAGTTTCAAAGACCCTTTCTAGGGAGGTTGAAGGGTTTTCTACTGGTCCCTGTTGCACCTTCTGGACCTTATTTAGGCTCTTCAGTTTGAGGATTCCCTTCTGCATTACAGTTGTCAAGCATGCTTTGTAATGGTTTAACCTCGCCAGGTCTCCAGGGTCATTGGGGTCACAGCCTGGTTCAACTCTAGGTGTGGCTTGCACCACTGGAACCCTGATTGGATTGTTAGGTTGTAGTTCATGAAGTCTCTGGGCCTCCTATCTTTTTTTTTTTTTTTTGAGGAAGATTAGCCCTGAGCTAACTACTGCCAATCCTCCTCTTTTTGCTGAGGAAGACTGGCCCTGCGCTACATTCATACTTTATACATGGGAGACCTACCACAGCATGGCTTTTGCCAAGTGGTGCCATGTCTGCACCTGGGATCCGAACCGGTGATCCCCGGGCAGCTGGGAAGTGGAATGTGCGAACTTCACTGCTGTTCCACTGGGCCGGCCCCTCTGGGCCTCCTGATGAGACTTGTCCAGTACCATCCTACGTTCCTCTGGAGTGAGGAGGGTCTTCATAAAAGCCTGAATGCCAGCCCATTTGGGGTTATGAGTAGCAAAGATGGATGTAAGTAAACTTTCCATCTTTGGGGGATCATCTTGGTAGGTAGGCATGCTGTTTTTCCAAATGAAAAAGTCCCAAGTTGAAAAGGGGGAATGCACATACAAAAACCATCTGAGCTGGCCTCGGTCATCAAGAACTGCAGGGATTCACCTTAGTGGGAATTGCCCTGCCTGGGGTGGAGTGTTCCCTGGGCCAAATTGAGTACTCCGATGTGTATAAGAAGGGGAGACCATTCCTTTCGAACTATTGGGTAAAGGGAGGTGCAAAGATGAGTCAGTGGCTTCAGGGGTTCGTTGTGCCCTTCCTGGTCATCCCCAACAGTGCCCCTGGCATATGGTGGAGGCTCTGTGGGAGATAGCAAATGAGGAAAGACAAGGTCATCCTCTAACTTTGATTCTGGAAGGACAGGATCATTCTACGGACCCTCCCTCTGAGTCATGATCTTACACCTCTTTTGCAAATTCTGATTTTGATATAAAGATGTAAAAGATTGCACATAGGAGATCTCATCCCATTTCTCTTCCCTTTTACAGAATAGGTCTAATTGCAAGATGACGTTATAGTTCAAAGACCCATTCTCAGGCCACACCTCATTTGACCCCAATGAGTATTGCGGCCAGGCTGTGTTACAAAAGAAAATGATTTTCTTTTTCTTAAAGGGCTTATAACTGAACATTGCCCTATTTTGAAGAATGCACCCCAGTGGGCTGCAATTTGGTACACCATTTACACTTCCCATTTTAGGGAGGCTTTTCCTATGTGGCCTAAACAAACAAGGTCTGTCTAGGGATAGTGTTGTTTTGATAGTGCGGTGCTTGCAAGAACAATTGCCCCAAGAATGATCAAGGGTTGTTTCCTGTACATGTCCCAACACCAAAAAAGTTGAGGTGAGTGAGCCCCAGATGAGCTGCTGCTACCAACTGCTTTGCCATGAACAGTGAAGGTTTGGTAAAGTATATTCTTCGGGGGGGGGGGTCTCTATGTGGCCATTGTATGTCATGGGCATACACCCCAACACTTCCATAGAGTCCTAAGTCAACCTGGGAACGTCTCAAGGGACTAGAGGAAACAGTGCCTCTTTTCTTTATAGTCAGAAGACTCTGATAATGTTAATTCCTAAAGGGAGTTTGTTATGGTCACCGAGAAACTCAGTCCCCAAATAGACAACTCAATTTAGACAAACAACATTAAAAAACAATAATGTGGGGCTGGCCCAGTGATGCAGCGGTTAAGTTCGCACATTCCACTTCGTGGCCCAGGGTTCGCCAGTTCAGATCCCTGGTACGGACATGGCACCACTTGGCATGCCGTGCTGTGGTAGGCATCCCACATATAAAGTAGAGGAAGATGGGCACAAATGTTAGCTCAGGGCCAGTCTTCCTCAGCAAAAAGAGGTGGATTCGCAGCAGGTGTTAGCTCAGAGCTAATCTTCCTCAAGAACAACAACAAAAAACAATAATGCACAATACAATTATACATAAAACATAGATCAGAATGCTAGCCAGATTACCAACCAGGAGTACTCAGAACCAGATTACCAGGAGCAACCCACTGAGTGAAATTTTTGTCCAGTCTCTAACTATCCCAAGTCGAGACCCAAGATTCAAGACTTAGCCCATTAAGATTCCCTAGAATACAAGTCAAACTTCTATTTCCAGGGGATCAAACCAGAGAGACAAGATAAAGGATAGTTGCTTTCTTGAAATTACTCACCCAGAGATGTCTTGATCCAGAATCAGTTTCTTTTCTCAAAAGTGAATGTAGCTCCAAAGAGCCAGTGGTGTTGCGGTGGGGAAGCAGGATCCAAAAGCTGAGCCTCCAGACTAAAACAGTCTGGTGGGCCACTCAGAGTTGACAGGGAAGGTGAATGCCCCACTGAGGGACCACTGAGCCTGTCGCAGGCAGTCAAGATACCAGAGGTCCCTTCATGGTTGCCAAATTTGTTACCAAGCAATGGAGGTTTGCTGCCCCATGCACATAAAAAGCCAGTGATTATGGTACTGACTTTTAAGGAAAGAAAAGGCTTTATTGCATGGCTGACCAGCAAGGAGACAGGAGGCAAGGATCAAATCTGTCTCCCTGAGCTGAAGCAGTGACAAACTTTTAAGGAGCTGGGAGTGCAAGTGGTTATAGAAAATGCTAACTTGGTAGAGTCTGATTGGAGGGTGGGACTATAACAGTTTTATAAGTCCAGTGTGCTACAAATCAAGGGACCCCTCACATCTTAGTAGATTGCCAATTCCGCTTTCTCTTCATATTGATTTCCATCATTAGGGAAATTTGGTTCCTTAGTGGCTGGAGGTCATCTGAGCACAAGGTTTCCATCTTCTAAGCAAGCTCCAGCTGCATGACTTGCAATTTTTACTCCTTGCCCCTGCAAAACAACTTTGACGCTTCATTATTGACACAATAGGGGCCGCACAGATTGACTTATGGTGGTTACACTGTATCACTTGAATTTATACCTTATTATGTATGCAATGTATACGGAAATCTTATATATTAAAAGAAACAGATAATTGTGCAACACTTCGACATTCTAAGGTAAATATTACTATTTGGATGTGTGTGTATCTAACGATATATGTACAAATAGGTATACATTTGTGTATATGTGCTTGTGTGTGTGAGTATATATATTTCAGTTTCTTTGTAGAATTCAAGTTGAGAAATAAATTTTTCCTCCTGAAAGTAACATACTTGCTAGTAGTATTTAATAGGCTCTAGATATACTGAGTTTCTTTTTTTTGCCCTGGATTCTTGCACCAAAGAAAACTAAAAGTTACTATTTTGTTCAATTTTTCAACTTCTGTAAAGCTGCTCAAGAAGTATTTTTAAAACATTCCTTTTCTTTCTTTTTTACTTCGTGTTTCTAGTGTGTTTCTTTTGCCTTTTATTTTAAGTTAGTAACTTTCTGTTTGTTATTTGTAATTGCACTGCTATGATGCTTTTTGGTAGTTTGCTATATTGGATACAAGTATCAGTCAATAAAAAATATTTATTAATTAAAATAAGATTCATAAATATGATTTAAAGAAAATAAGAACAAGGTTCAGACAAACTATTAAGTGTTTAGGATATTATGTAATTATCTTAGAAATAGAATATAGAAATAGAATACTTGAAATGATAAAAACGAAATATTAGAAATAAATTTTATTTTATATTTTACGTTTACATAAAAGCTTTAAATCTATTAGAGGCAAAGCACATTAACAACAAAAATAATGAAAATATTTAAAATGAAAAAGTACATCTCAGTTTTCTCTTGAGTTTTCTGCCTTTTCTATGCATGAGTATTACTTTTTTACCTTACACTTTAAACAATGTTAATTCGCTTCCTAAGGACACTTTCTAGACTTCAACATATTTGAAAAGTTTAAAATTTGCATGTAAATTTGTATGTATATATGGACATCATAACTATTTTTTAAAATATTCCTTTTATTTTTGAGCATTTTTCTGTGTTTAATCTAGTTGCCTTCTGCTAAACATCCCAAATTTGTACTTTTATAAATTTTCCATTCAGCATGCCACAGTTTCATAGGAAAACTATATTAAATGATTTTAGAATATTTAGTGTAACCATACTTAAGCTGTGGTCATATATGAAGTTTTGATGCTTTTGTATATATGAAATTCAAGATCAGAAATTAACCTATTTTTGAAAAGTAAATTAGAGAAAGCCATGATAATTTAATATTCTGTGACTTAAAGAAAGAAACAATTGCAAAATAAGGATAACAATAATACTATCTAGCAATGAGAATCAGTGATCTAAAATAACAAAAACATGAATGAATTTTGCAAAAGAACTCAGGTACAAAAGAGAATTATTCATTGAAACAAAGTACAAAAGCAAGTAAAACCAATTATGGCATTAGAAATTAGGCTGGTGGTGCTGGTGGGGGATGAGGGTTAAAGGAATCTGAGGTGGTTTCTTAATCTATGTGCTTGTTACAATTGGTAAATTTGACATGAAAAATATTCATCAGGATTTATACTGATGTGCATTTTATTACATACATATCTTAAATAAATAATTTAAAAATGTATTTCTATCCATTCAATTAATTCCTATTTTCAATAAAGTAGGAGATTTATAAAAACCTCTAAAACTTTGATGGTTTCTAGATTTTTTGCTATTGTAATTAATGTTGCTACGAAGATTCTGATCAACGTGTTTTGGTGAATATTTGGGCACACTTCTGTTGAAATATACCTAGAAGTTAAATTGTCACACAATAGGGTAGATACATGTTTAAATTTATAAGAATCTTCCAAAAAGTTCTCCTGAGCAATTTTACCAAGTTGCATTTCCATGGTGCAGCTTGTTCCACATCCTCACCGATGCTTGATGCTTTCTGTCTTTTTCACTTGAGCTATTCTGGAGAGTGTGCAATGGTACCACGCGGTATTTTTAATGTGCACTTGCACAATGAATAATAAAGTTGAGCACTTTTTCATAAATTTATTGGCCTTTTTGATTTTTCTTTTGTGAACTGTCTGGTCAAGACTTTTGTTTCACAAAACTAGAGTTTTGTGACGTATTTAAGAAATATTTGCCTAGTCCAAGGCCATGAAGTTGATTTCCTCTAAAGGTTTTATTGTTCTAATTTTCATACTTAATGAAATTAATACTTGATTTCATACTTAAATCTTAAATTTCATTAAAATACATTTTTTTAAAAAATGACAAACTCTCCTATCATTTAGTGTGTCAAGTTTATACACACACACACATACACATAACACACACTCATATATATACACATTCACTCATTCTCTTAACATAACCTTTTCTGGCAAATCTATACTTAATTTGTTCTTTAATAAAATACGCCTCTTCCTTTGTCATGAGTGTGCTTTTAATAGTTGGGCAATTTGTACAAGCCCAATATAGAAAAGGAAAATAAGCATATCCCACCTCAGGTCTCTTTTAAGAAGCATCAATGAAACATTCAACTCCTAAGAGTTACCATTAAATAGTATATAACAGGGGCTGGCCCCGTGGCCGAGTGGTTAAGTTCGTGCGCTCCGCTGCAAGCGGCCCAGTGTTTCGTTGGTTCGAATCCTGGGCGTGGACATGGCACTGCTCATCAAGCCGCTCTGAGGCAGCGTCCCACATGCCACAACTAGAAGGACCCACAACGAAGAATATACAACTATGTACTGGGGGGCTTTGGGGAGAAAAAGGAAAAAATAAAATCTTAAAAAAAAAAATAGCATATAACAGGAAAAACAACACAACATTGCCATAATCTCTTAAAGTTTTCTGCTTAATTTAATTTAAAATCAGTTAAAACTACTTGTTTTAACCAAGTTCCCACACTTTGACATATAGAAATGTTTATAAAATGATTAACAAAAGGTACCATTTGCAATTCTTGAAATCAGCAGATATTTTCCTATTACAAAGCAAAAACACATTGATCCTACGCTCAGTAGCTTAACAAAATTTGTAACATTTGAAATAACTTAATATTTACTGTCAATCAGACATTGGGATGCTTATAAGATTGAAAATAAGGAGTGAGGTAAACTTCAGTTAAAGTAGCAACAGCTCTTCCCCTTAGAGAGATATTTTCTACATTAATTGTATACACGTCTGTATGTGTATATATGTACATGTATATGTATAAACATACATACACAAGCACACACCCAAACATATACATATATTTATTGTTTATTGCTATATATGTATATCATATATTATGTTCTAAATTTTTTCTTAATTTACCAAATCACATTTTTGCTGTTATTATCCCTGGAAAGGGAAATATCAGATAAAGTAATCATAACAGAACTTATTCAAACTGGCTTATTAGTGTACTTCTGATAAAAGAGAAATTAAGAACTAATTTGAGAAACATATTTTCCTTTAGTGTCATTAGCTTTAATTTATTTCCTTTCTTTTTTATGTCAAGAAAATGTCAAGTGGCCCTAATTACACGATAAAATAGAAATTTTAAACTGTGACCATTAGAAATTGTGCTATTGTGCATAACTCAGAGAAGGGGTCTTGCTCCTACATTTCCCTGTAGAATCGCAGAGAAAAATACAGATAGGATGAGAGGTGGAGAGCAAGAGAGTAAGAGAGATAGACAAGGATGTAGCTTTCCACAAAGATGAGTATACTTATCTTTCTAGAAAAAGAATATCTTATTTTGACAAAGAATTAAACACATAGCAGGAGAGCAAGAAATAAAGGTACTACTCTCTCCTTAGAAATAAGCACATTTTTCCTATCTTCCTCCATCTATAAAATCCCTTGTTAATTTTGAATTCCACATTCCAAAGAATTCAGATTGATTTATAATATTGTATCCTTTAATTTCTCTAATACACTATAAGAAATAAAATGGTATGTTATGTTAGAAAAAAACTTCTCTAAATAATTATTAATATTACATTATCTTTTTTACACTCCTGTATTTTCAGGAGTCTCAAAATAACAAAGAAATATCTAGTGAGATCACAGAAAGTACAATGGTAATTATTTTTAATCTAATTTCCTTATTTTCAGGATGAGAAATCAATCTTAAAGCAGTTAAGTAACTTGCCCAAGGTAGTATAGGGCCACCAAATGCCATAATCATCTACTTATCAGATCAACTTATGACCCTAGTATCCTCTGCAGGACCACCAGACATTCAATCTAAGTTTTGACTGGGTTGCTCCCCATTATGACTAGCACACTGCCTGACATTGCAAAGGCACTCAGCACATATTTACGTTAATGACTTTATTGGCAACATTGATGAATATGAGTGGATGTTCTCAAGGTACCTGTGCAACTCTGCTCAGCATTGAAGCCAGCTTTTGTGAATCAGAAACTTAAACAATTTGTGAAGCCATTTTTAAGAAAAAAGTATGCAAAATTAGTCATGTAAACATGGAACAAAAGTAGCTGTTTATTTTGAAAGAGAAAATGAAATCATAAGACATAATAAAAATTTTTAAAAGGAGCGCATTAGTTCTATTGTTGTAGTAACAAATTACCACAAATTTAGTGGCTTGAAACAGTACAAATTCATTCTCTTACAGTTCTGGAGGCCAGAAGTCCAAAATCAGTTTCATGCTAAAGTCAAGTGTCGGCAGGGCCATTATCCCTCCAAAGGCTCTAGGGGAAAATCTGTCTCCTTCCCTTTTCTAGCTTCTTGAGCTGCATTCCTTGTATCCCCTGACTCGTGGCCCTTTCCTTGATGCTCAAAGCCAACAGCAAAGCAACTTGTTTGAGTCATCACATTGCTTTCCGTTTTTGTGTCAACTCTCATTTCTCTTCTCTCTTCTGAAAACACTCTTCATTGCATTTAGGTCCCACCTGCATAATCTGGGATAGTGTCCTCATCTGAGATCCTTAACTATTCATGTCTGCAAAGTCTCTTTTACCGTATGAGGCAACATTTCTGGGTTCCAGGTATTTGGACCCAGATATTTTTGAGGGCCATTATTCAGCCTATGACAAGGGGATAAATTAAAATCATCACAAAATAGTGATAAATATCATAATATTTACATGAATTAACTCCCTGTCACACTACTATAAAGTATTCCCCTCCATCTTTTGGCAGCACACTCTTTGATTCTTCATATGACAACATTTTACAATATTTTTTTCTATTTAGAGAATGGAAAGATGAGAACTTTTCCTCTAGTACAGTTAATAAAAATATGGTTTTTTATTATTATCAACAGCATGCCTAAAACATGTGATACCAGACACAGACATATGCACTATTTTTAGTGCATATCCAGGTTTTTTATGATGTCATATTAAAAATCATATAGAGCATTTGTACTTATATAACCTGAAAGAAGGAACCTCTGTTTTGACTAGGTGTTAATAAATTTGGTATTAAACAAATTTTACACAGTTAACGTTGGGAAGTATTTTGCACAGACCAGTTCCTGGCTCCATTCAGTTCTTTACTCTCCCATTCTTTCCATGCCAGGCGCCACAGGACATATCCGTACCACAATTCACGTAGTCTTTTGTGACACAATGCAATGCTGTGCGGTCAACACCATGAGCAGCAGTAGAAGTATTTCTAGAACCCATCCCTACATTGGGGAGCGAAAAATAACTTAGCCATATATAAAAGAAACGTGAACCCCATAATTAAATCCTTTTAAACTCAAACTAAATGTGTTTCAAGATCAACTTTCCCTTAACTGGATCCAAAAAAATCTCACGGCACTATTAGAGCACCATGATACAGGGGCAAACGAGAAGGAGGGGAAGTCAGAGTGGAAAGAAACAGTGGTTTTAAATGGTTACGGTTAAAATATCTTACTTCAGCAAAACTTACAAAAACATATGGCCTCGTGAACTCATTGCCAGGCTCCTCTCAGGGCCTTGCAAGAGTCCACGGAACGAGAAGCCCTGGAGCTCAAGCTGCTTGGCTTTATAGGAATTCTGCCTCCCTTAGCTTGCAGGAACTTCTTTCTGCATACCACTAACAAATCAGTTGATAGCAAACACAGCTTAAGTAACCTACAAAAAACACTCTTAAATAATTTATTTTGAATTCCTCCCCATTTTCTACCAAACTCTGTGAACATCTGTATTCTTATTCATCATTAGCACATGTGTGAACTTCACTAATCTCAACTGCTGTCTACCTTTTGATTATTTTATGATCCTTTCAACTGCTTTAGCTAGCCTCATTAATTTGAAATAACTGGGAATTAGTGAGTTATATGAACTATAGAGTCTTTCCTAAAGAAGTCTAAATTTAGTGACTTTAAGTAGCTGCAGTAGCAGAAAACGGCTTAACAAAATACTCCTGCATAGAGGTTCTATTGGGACATGTTATATCTAAGAGTTTGAAAACGTTTTAAAAGAGCATATTCTTGTTCTGTACAAGTTTTAGATGTCTACATGTAAATTAAATAACAGATCATCCTTTTTGGTTGATTAGACCTTTCCCCTGAAATATTTCAGATTCCTAATTAGCTTTGACCAATTTGGACAAAAAATCCATGAACTTGACTTGACCAAACTTTATTCAGGCTTCTCTCCTCCCAACAGGCCCCTGATTTTGGCCCACACTTGAGCTAAAGCAAGCACGGGAACATAGAACAACCTCCTTAAAAGCCCCTTCTGAGGATCTACTGTCCCCAAAGAAAAATATTCTCTGTATGGTAACTCAGTTACACCACCTGCCTACCCAACTCCACCCACCCCTGGTTCTTTCTAGACTGATTTACTCCTTAAGTCTTGGAGTATTCTCCTTACTGCAATAATCTTTTTAAATAAAGTCTGTTTTCACTTGACTGTATTTGTGTTTTATTTGACAGCTAGTTAAGTTGTCCATTAACCTTTTAAAATCCAGGTTATCTGCAGTCCATATGACCGAAAATTAAATATTGGCCATTTGCAAATTAATAAGATTTCATTTTCTTTATATGCTGAAACCTATGCCTGTTTATTTTATTGAGGTACAATCAACATAACACAAAATTCACCATTTTGGTCATTTTAAAATGTACAATTAATTGGCTTTAGGATATTCACAATATTGTCCAACCACCAACATTATCTAATTCCAGAATATTTTCATCAGCCCAAAAACGGATCCCATATCCACTAATCAATCACTCTACATTCCCACCTCCTTCTAGACCCTGGAAATGTTAATCTGTTTTCTGTTTATATGTATTTGCTTATTCTGGGCATGTTATATAAATGGAATCATATAATATGTAGCCTTTTTTGTCTCACTTCTTTCACCTAGTGTGATTTCAACATTCATTCATATTGTAGCATGTGTCAGTAGTTCAGTCCTTTTTAAGGATGAATAATATTGCATTTTATAGATATGTCAAAGATTGTTCATTAGTTGACAGACACTGGGTGGCTTCTACCTTTTAGCTATTGAGGTTACCACTGATAAGAATATTAATGTACAAGTTTTTATTTGAATACCCATTTTTAGTTCTCTTGAGTTTAAAAGCATGGGAGTGAAACTGCTACATCACATGGTAACACTATGGTTAACTTTTTGAAGAACAGTTAAACTGTTTTCCACCGTCACTGAACCATCCTTCATTTCCACCATCAATGTATGAGACTTCAGATTTCTCCACATATTTGCCAACACAGTTTTTTCTATTTTTTCTTGACCATCCTAGTGGATATGAAGTAGAATCTCATCGTGGTTTTGATTTGCATTTCCCTAATGAGTAATGATGTAACAATGATCGCAAATGAGTAATAATTTTCCTGTGCTTATTGACCATTTGTACATCTTCTTTGGAAAAACGTCTATTCAAGTCCTTTGCCCGTTTTTTAATTGAGTTTTGTCTTTTTATTATTCAGTTGAAAGTATTTTTTATATATTCTAGTTATTATGCCCTTATCACATATTTGATTTACAAATATTTTATCCTGTTAATGGGTTGATTTTTCATTTTACTGATAGAATACATTGGTATAAATTTTTTTTCGACAAAATCCAATGTAACTATTTTGTTGTTGTTGTTGTTTCTGCTTTTGGTGTTATATCTAAAATCCCACTGCCAAATCCAAAGTCGGGAAGATTTACCACATCCCAACTTCATTCTTTTGCATGTGTAACCACATTCATTGGTAGTTTTCATACAATCCTACCAATGGTCTTGGCATCTTTGTCAAAAATCAATGTACCAAAGATGTATAAGTTTATTTCTGGACTCTCAAGTCTGTTTTATTAGTCTGTATGACTATCCTTATGCCGGTATCACACTATTGTGTATACTGTAGCTTTATAGTAGTTTTGAAATTGAGAAGGATCATTTCTCCAACTTTGTTCTTCTTTTACAAGATTATTTTAACTATTCGGGATCTCTTGCAATGCTATATGAATTTTAGGATCATTTTTTTTCCAAAAAAGGCAGTTGGAATTTTGATAGAGATTGCATTAAATTGGAGTATTACGCTGGAGTATTGTCTTCTAAACCATTAAATCTTCAAATATTTGAACATGGTCGATATTTCCAGATATTTAGCTCATCTTTAATTTCTACCAACAGTTTTGTAGTTTCTAGTGTACAAGTCCCTGGTTAAATTTATACCAAATTAGTTTACTGTTTTTGATACTATTGCAAATGAAGTTATTTTATTCATTTTATTTTCAAATTGTTCTTTGTTAGTGCATAAATATACAACTGATTTTTGTACGTTGATCTTATAGCTGCAACTTAGCTGAATTTGTTTATTTGTTGTAATAGGAATACAGATTGGGAAGTAAAAAATAAAAGTGTCTTTTTTCACAATGAAATGATTGTCTATGTAGAACATCTGAGAGAAGTGACAAAAAAGTCCTGCAACTAATAAGTGATTATAGCAAGGTAGCAGGAGACAAGTTTAGTATACAAAAGTCAATCACTTTCCTATATACCAGCAACTAAAAAATGTAATTTGAAATTAAAAACACAATACCATTTTCACTGTCACCCACTAAAATGAAATACTTGGGTATAAATCTAACAAAATATTTATAAGATCTATATGAAGAAAACTATAAAACTATGTTGAATGAGCTCAAATAAGAACTAAATAAATGAAGAGATATCCCATGTTCATGGATGGGAAGACCCAGTGTTGTCAAGAAGTCAGTTCTTTCCAACTTGATCTATAGATTCAATGCAGTCCCTGAAATCCCACCAAGTTATTTTGTAGATATCTTCAAACTCAAACTGATTTTAAATTTTATACGGAGAGGCAAAAGACCCCAAATAGCCAACACAATATTGAAAGAGAAAAACCATGCTGGAGGACTGACTCTACTCCACTTCAACACTTATTATAAAGCTACGGTAATCAAGACAGTGTGGTATTGGTGAAAGAATGGATAAATAGATCAATAGGAACAGAATAGGGAGTCCAGAAATAAACCCCCATAAATATAGTGAACTGATCTTTGACAAAAGAGCAAAGGCAACACAATGGAGCAAGGATAGTATTTTCAACAAATGGAGCTGGAACAATTGGGCATCCATATGCAAAAAAGTGAATCTAGACACCAACCTTACAACCTTCATAAAAATTAACTCAGGGGCTGGCCAGGAAGCATAGTGGTTAAGTTTGCACGCTCTGCTTCGGCAGGCTGGGGTTCAAGGGTTTGGGTTCAGGCATGGACCTATACACTGCTCCTCAAGCCATGCTGTGGTTGCATCCCACATACAAAATAGAGAAAGATTGGCACACAAAGATTAGCTCAGTGACAATCTTCCTCAAGCAAAAAGAGGAAGATTGGGAACAGATGTTAGCTCAGGGATAATCTTCTTCACCAAAAAAGAAAAAAAAATTGACTCAAAATGATCATCAACCTAAATGTTAAATGCAAAATTATAAAACTTCTAGAGGATAACAAAAGAGAAAACCCAGATGACCTTGGGTATGGTAATGCCTCTTTAGATGGAACAACAAAGACACAATCCATGAAAGAAATAACTCATAATCTAGACTTCATTAAGATTAAAAACTTCTGTTCTGTGAAAGATAATGTCAAGAGAATGAGAACACAAACCATAGACTTGGAGAAAACATTTGCAAAAGACACTGTTGATGAAAGACTATTATCCAAAATATACAAAGAACTCTTAAAACTAAACAATAAGAAAACAAATAACCTAATTAAAGAAAAAGGCCAAAGTCCTTAATAGACACCTCATCAAAGAAGACATACAAATGGCAAAAAATAAAGCATATAGAAGGTGCTCTACATTATACGTCATTAGGGAAATGCAAATTAAAACAACAAGATACCACTCACACATATTAGAATGGCCAAGTCTAGAACACTGACAGCACGAAATGGTGCTGAAGATGTGGAGTAACAGGAAGTCTCTTTCATTAGTGGGAGGAATGTAAAGTGTAACAGCCACTTTGGAAGATAGTTTGGCATCTTCTTACAAACTAAATATACTCTTACTATATGATACAGCAGTCCTGCTCCTTGGTATTTACCTTAAGGAGTTGAAAATTGTGTCTCCACATGGTTTATTCACAAGTGCCAGAACTTAGAAGCAGCCAAGGTGCCCTTCAGTAGATGAATGATAAATGATCTGTAACATATCCAGATAGTGGAATATTATTTATTGCCAAAAAGAAATGAGCTATCAAGCTGTGAAAAGGCATGGAGGAAACTTAAATGTATGTTACTAAGTGAAGGAAGCCAATCTAGAAATGCTACACATTGTGTAAATCCAACTATATGACATTCTGGAGCAAGCAAAACTATGGAGACTGTAAAAAGATCAGTGGTTACCAGGATTTTGGGGTGGGGAATGAGATAGAGAAATAGGCAGAGAACAGAGGATTTTTAGGGCGTTGAAAATACTCTCTATGATGTTATAATGATGGATATATGGATTTAAAATCTGTTTCAAACCCATAGCACGTGTAACACCAATAGTGAACGCCAAGGTAAACTCTTTACTTTGGGTGGTCATGATCTATCGATATAGGTTCATCCTCGCTAAAACATGTACCATTCTAGTGAGCGATGTTGGTAATGGAAGAAGCTCTGCATGTGTGGGAGCGGCAAGTATATGGGATATGTCTGTATCTTCCTTTCAATTTCATTGTAAACTTAAAATTGCTCTAAAAAAAAACCTCTTGGGGCCGGTTCCATGGCCGAGTGGTTAAGTTCGCGGGCTGCGCTGCGGGGGCCCAGGGTTCGGATCCTGGGGACGGACATGGCACCACTCGTCAGGCCACGTTGAGGCTGCGTCCCACATCCCACAGCTAGAAGGACGTGCAACTAAGATATACAACTGTGTATGGGGGGTGTTTGGGAGATAAAGCAGAAAAAAAAATTGTCAACAGTTGTTAGCCCAGGTGCCAATCTTTAAAAAAAAAAAAAAAAACCTCAAGTAAAACAAACTAAAAACAGAACAGAATATTCCAGGACTGTGGGACAACTACAAAAAGAATAATATATACAAAATGGGAGTAAAAAAAGCAAACAAAAAGAACAGAAGCAATATTTGAAACAATAACGATTGAGAATTTCCCCAAAATAATATTAGACACTAAGCATTTTTGAACAGTATGGAATGTTTTACCAGTGATGGTGAGTCTTAAAATTCATTTCAGTCAGGTAAAGGGCATGGCAGGCAAGAAAGTAAGGGGAGACTTTACAACCATAAAATCAAAATAATTTCAGTTTACATGGCAATACTAATGCACAGATAAAAAACGTTTTAATCTGAAGTCTTACATTTAGCATTTGAATTAGCATTGAACGTTCTAATACCTTTCAGAAAGTTTACCTTTCCTACACCCAGTTTTATAAGGCTGTGTAAAAAGGTTACACCATTTTCAAATATTTTGGGAGAAATTTAACTTGTTTAAATCCATTGGAAAGCAAAATAATTTTTCTAGCAGATGAATAGGTTACAAATTGTGCAGATTTTCAAAAGAAACAGAACCTCACTTTACTTTCCTCCTCCTCTTTTTGAATTTGCAATGTGGTGAGCAAAAGTGACAGCAGTAGGTTTGTGCAACCCTAGTTGTGCCTTTGGCTGTTCTCTCTCTCTCTCTCTCTCTCTCTCTGTTGAATAAGTAGTCCCCCTTTTCCCTGGAGATACATTCCAAGACCCGCAGTGGATGCCTGACACCCTGGATAGTATTGAACCTTAGATATGCTATGTTTTTTCCTGTACATATATACTGGACGTGTGACAGCAAAACTAGCATAAATTTCTTTTTCCTTCTTCACAATTTCACAGATAGAGGATTTGTTCTTACTGTAAATCTTAACAACCTCAGCATATGACTTTTTTTTCCCTTATTAAGCCGAGAACTTTCACCTTTTCACTTAAAGGAAGTACTTTATGGCTTCTCTTTGGCATATCCAAACTGCTAGCATCACTACTCTTGTGCTTTGGGGCCATTATTAAGTAAAATAAGGGTTACTTGAACACAAGCACTGAGATAAAGAAACAGTTGATCTGATAACAAAGATGGTTCTTACGTGACTAAGGAGCAGGTAGCTTATATAGCGTGTATCCCCTGGACAAAGGAATGACTCATGTCTTGGGTGGGACAAAGCAGTGGGATGGGGTGAGATTTCATCACACTACTCAGAACGGCAGATGATTTAAAACTTAGTTGTTTATTTCTGTAATTTCCCATTTAATATTTTTGTACTGCAGTTGGCTGCTGATAACTGAAACCACAGAAAACAACACTGTAGATAAGAGAAGACTACAGTATTTCAAGTCCCATTTGCTTAGTTACAGCAAGAGAAAGATAGCTTACCGTTAATTTGCATTTCAATCTTTCAAATACCTGTAAAGTGAAAAACAGTTCCATGATAACATTTTATTAGCAGAGCTAAGTACAATTTAGTGTTAATATATGAAAGATTCCTCAGTTCACTTTAATTCCTGATAAAGTAGGCTGAACAGTCTATTAACATAACAAGCTTGTAAAGTGTTTAACACTGTTTACCTAATATATACTCTATTATCCATGAAAGTTGACTGATTTCTGTGACAGTAAAATTAGAAATTGACATTTATTTGGAAACATGATGATTTAAGTGTGTGTAATATGCATTAAAATACAAATTTAATCAATTTGATATATTTTCCACAAAGTCTTGTTAGAAGTCTAGGCTTAATTTTATATATATTCAGATAGAGTGAAGAAATATTGCTTGAATAATATAGTTAATGAATGTCCATTATGAACAAATATTAAAGCTCAAAACTCCACAGTTACTTTTAGACATAATTATAACAGAATAAAAATGAAAAGATGAATTTACAATTTTTATTCAAAATAAGCATTTTATTCTTTGATTGGTTTGTATGTATCGTATTGCATTATGTTAAGGCATTTGAATGGTAATGAAGTCTTCACCAAGACACTGGGAAAAAAACTGACTTCTAAATTATGGGGTTTTTTTCAGTGTAGCATAAAAGTATAAATAATATTGGGACAAAAATAACCTCTTAAGATATAAAAGCTCTTTCTTTTTTCATTGCTCCCTCCTGTTATTTTCTCCCTACTCCACATATTTGGCTATTATTCTATGTACTCAAATCCTCCAAATGTCAAAATAATACAATGTATTGTAAAAAGTTCAATCCAAATACGGAATTTCAAATTGGAAGAAAGAAAACTCCAAAGTGAATGCCTCTTCTCACAAGATTCCATCCTATATTGAAGTTAAAGGTTGACTTTTTTACTGGAAGTCAAACAAATGGTGACAGCCGAGAACATGTAAAGTAGATTTAAAAACACCAATTATGAGTGTCAGACTTAAAATTACTGAAAAACATTTTCTAGATTAGGTCGTCAGTTTTAATAGGACTCCTTCTGTTTCTGTTTTTTTGTCTTTTCTTCTGGCTGGTTAATGTGTATCGTTGTGAAACAAAGGCTGAGCTCAGGAAATGCCTGCAAGAGCATTGCCTAACTTCTAGCCAATAATTACTGACACTATTTTTTGGTCCACTTATTCTGAAAATATCTAAGTATGCTTTGAATTGCTTATTATTTTAATTTTCAGAAAAGAGTATAATTCTTCAGGTGGGGCGTAGGTAGAAAAGGTCACAAGTATCCCTATTACAACAATTTGTAATTTTTTCTTTTTTTATGTTCTACAAAGTTCCAAATTTTTACGGGAAGATTCTCATCTATATTAATTCACAATGGTAAAATACATTAGTTACCAGAGAGGAATAATTTGCAGCCACGTACTCAATCACTCCAGGAGTTCAGATGATCTGGCTGGCCCCTGCTTCTCTTCTTACATGATCCTGTCTCCATCCTCCCGGTTCAGACCAGTTGGATTTGGGGAAATTGCTCTTTTTCAAAATGTAAGAGGAGCAGGTCAGCTCTGCCTTTGGATTTAAACACTTGTACTCTCTTTGACCTTTGATTAATTCCTGATGACAGCCAGGTGACCTGAGAGGTTAATGTACTGACACAACCACCTAAATGAAGCTAAATGACACAGAACGCTAGAATCCTAGCTCCAACATCCATAGCACTTTATTATCATCACCCTCACCCGCACTCACACCCTCACCTGAGTGCTGATCATTTCCACTGGACATTTACAAGCTCAATAATATAATTTGTTGAAAAAGGTCTCCTTACTAGTGAATTAAACTCTACTTTGAAAGTAGTTGTACGTTGTGAACATTCAGCTACATTTTGTCATTTTAAGTGCTTATAGAATGTCACTAAAAGTGCATGTTATTTTCTTTCCTAAGTTATTTTTTATTTTAGTCTACTTTAAAATTTCACCGTGGTATATGTCAGTAGAATGAAGTTAACATTTATTGGCCTCTCTGCTAGATGTGTTTTGCCCCCTTGCCCTGCATCCCTAAATCTCCTGTGACAGTTCAGAAGAGGCCACAGTAGACTTCAAATGAGGGACACAAATTTGATTTCCACTTACTCCCTTCACCTGGAGGCAGTTTTCACCATCCAGGTAAACAAAACAGGTGTGATCCTGCAGCTGGGACATTTGATCCAGCAACTGTCTACAGCATCACTAAGAAGACACAACGGTTGCTCTTTGCCCACGGCTAGCAGAAGGGGCATTTTCTGAATTTATGTGAGGAGACTTAGATTTAGAAAAAAGAAATTCTTCAGGAATTTCTATCATTCTTTAACACATTTCCTCCTTTTGAAAGCTTGGCTTCCTTATATAGCATTTTTTTTCTTTTTTTTGGCAATGTTCTTCTTCCCGTCTTTCTTTGCCTGTTAATCTCAGATTTTTGGTCGGGAGCATTACAACTTGCTGGTTTGACTCTCCCTCTATTTAGCCTTCACAATGTGGAAACATACGTGAAGCCTCATGCCAGGTGAATCTAATTCATCCTTTGAGCTTAAAAGTAAATAGCCTGCACTCTAAAAGAGTCCCTAATGAATCCTAATACACGAGTAGTACTTTCTAGTTAACAGTGGACTTTTACATACAATCATACTTTCATTTTTACTCCTATAATAATTCCAGGAATTTTTTCCAGGGCTTCTGTGGTTATTTCTATTTTTAATGAAAGAAACTGGACATTGCATAATTGAAGTGCTCTCTGATCCACCCTTGATTCCAGTAGGTGTTATTATTTTTACCATACCATTATGGAATAGTGTGTATAGCGAACTGCTCCATCTTGTGAGTTCCTTAAGGGCTTTGACTGGGTCTTGTTGGGGGTTAGCATAGGAAGTGGCACATAATATGTGTTTATGAATGAGTTCTAAATATAGTAAAGGCACTAACTAGTAAGTGGCAGAAGTATTATTTAAATTTAGTCATCCAAATTTAAGTTTTAAGCTCTTTTCACTCAAATTTGTTGCCACCTAGCCCTATAATTAGGCAACAAGCCCATTAGTTAAGTCATCTTTGTTAAATGAGAGATGCTTTATACAACCTAGATTGCCAAGTGACAATAGCAATGAGATAAAGAATAGGAGATTCCTTGTAAAAATTTATGTTTTGTCTTGATTTTCCTCCCCAGTGGAGCAGGTCACCCATCCACTTCACCATTATCATTTCTCTTAGTGGAAGACATTCAAAACTCTTCCTGTTGTTATTGCCTTTTTAGATTTAAGCTGCATTGTATTTTAACTTTTCAGAAAATACGTCAAAAAAAGTACTCTTTTTTATCATCAAAAATGAAAAATGCATACAGCTGACTTGTAAGAATCTGAGGGTCAAAGTTTGCATGAATTGAAGGAGAGGCTCAAAGTGAATTAAAAAATAAGGGCCTTAATGCTTATTTGCAAAGATAATTCAACTGGTAAACTAATTTTCTTCCCCTAAAGAGTTAAAAAGAAAGAAAATTAGATGAAACAATTGTTGACTAGCTTGAAAGAATAAAAAGTTGGTTGAATGAACTTTGAGATTAATGCTAAATTCATACGAATTACAATTTTTTTCCTCCATTCAAAGCAAGAATAGCATCAAAAAGACAGAGTTTCACTCCTAAATTCATAAACTTCTGGAATAAGGTATTTTAAAAGTAAATGCAGTTTGCAACTGTGTCGTAGCATCACCTACATGCATTTTATTCAGGGAATCTTTCTATAACTGTTTGAGTCAAGACACTTAGCTCCTTATGTTTTAAAAGCATTGAATCTTCAAATTATACCACCGAAAGTGCAAAAGCGCGGAACCAAAGGACATTATATTTCAAATATGAATCTAGTATTTTTCATTAGAAAGAAATAGGAGAGAAGGAGAGAGAGAGGCTGGGTGGTGGTGGGAGGGGGATATGACTTCCCGATCAAGGCTATTTGATCAAGGCTATTTTCCTTAGTTTTGCAACTATAGGGCTGAAGTGAACCTTGCGAAGTCATCTGGTGCAGCCCTTTGCCTTGAGGCAAAACTACGTCATTGAAGCAGATGAGAATCAATACCGTTCATTGAGACTCCACAGAGAAGCTCATCCGTAGCCTCCTTCATAACCTCTGAATCTTTTTCTTGTGGCTGTTTAAAATGGTTGCGATCCATATGGTTCTCTGAAGCCTTGAGATTCCTTTAGGAGAAATGAACAATAAGCTTCTGAAACAAATCAGACCCCCTTTAAGGAGATCTTTGATCACAAGTCTAGAGATTACTTTAAAGTATTCAACTAGGAGAGAACCTCACAATTTAAATTTAAAAAAAAAGAAGCCAAATACCAAATCATTAGCATACTTAAATATAAACTGCTCAAATCATGTTACTATTAAAATGGTTTATTCCTTTATTGAAAGAGACCTACTATCCAATGCTCGGTAGAAAAAATACAATGTTTATAATTGTGTTGATGTTTTAGGTTGTGGAGAGCTTCGAAAGAAAAGAAATCTACTCATTCTTTACTTCAATAAAGCCCTTTTCCATGTTGGGTAGGTCAGAAAAGAAAACTGCTTAAACAAACCAGGTAATTATTCATAAATAACAACAACAAAAAGTACAGATAGTATATAACTGCTATTTATAAAAGCTTATTGACTGAGAACATATTTACGGAGCTCATATAAATTAATACAAATTTCTGAGAACCTGAGCTAAGATTACTCATATGCCCAATATGTCATACGTGTTTCCTAACTTCAAAATCAATAAATTTTAACTTCTTATTTTGCTTTTCTTTTCTAACTTGTAACACTATCATTCTTATTTTAATTCCATATCTACTCCTTCCTTCCATCTACTCCCTTTCCTACAACACACAAATGTGGAGACTTATTATATTTTATGGCACACTTATTTGCCAAATGAATGATGTAATAAGTTGATTGTGTAATTTAAATGTGTTAATTTTTGCAGCATTTTTTGTTATAGCAGTCTCCATGATGTTTGAAACCATCTTTGACAGAATTACTTCATGTATTTATAACACAACCGTAGATTTATTATGCAGGATTCCATAATGCATTCAAAATTTGCAAATATTTTCATCAATCTTGATATTTTTCATATTCTTTTTTTTAATTTATGGTAAGTACTTTTTTATAAACCCCTCTTTATTTGGATAATTTTCGCTTTGTTCTTTTTTCATGATGACACTATTCAAACATACAAAAAAGTAGAGAAAAGAGTATAAAGAATTTCATCATACCCATCATCCATCATCAACCTTAAAAATTATCAATATAGGGGCTGGCCCCGTGGCCGAGTGGTTAAGTTCGCGCGCTCCGCTGCAGGCGGCCCAGTGTTTCATTAGTTCGAATCCTGGGCACGGACTTGGCACTGCTCATCAGACCACGCTGAGGCAGCGTCCCACATGCCACAACTAGAAGGACCCACAACGAAGAATACACAACTATGTACCGGGGGGCTTTGGGGAGAAAAAGGAAAAGATAAAATCTTTAAAAAAAAAAATTATCAATATAAATTTGTTTTCTTCACTTTCTCTTTCTATATAGTAGTCTATTAAAGTAAACATGGGGTATTACAGTCCTTGTAATATTTAATCAGAATTTTTTAAATGACAATAAGGTTAATCACTCAAGTTTCAAAATGATCTTTCCATGAAAATTGATAATGTCCCATATAATTCAGCTTCTTCCTGAAAAGGTACTATTCCTCGAATTGACTATGGGATCATAAGCAAGAAATAAAAATCATCAAGACACCTCGATAATTCTGGACGGCAGATGCGTCATGATCACATCCTGTGCAATTAGATTAGAAATGTAGATGGAATTTGTGGACTGCAGAGAGCTACTAAGCAAGTAGGAATATAATGTAGATTTGAATTGGGGATTTACTGTGTCCATACCATGTCAATGTCTTTTAGATAGAAATTAATAAGGACCTAGTATTTGATACACCCTAGTATCCACTTATATAATTTGGGAAAATCTTTAGCAATCCATCAACAAGGAATAGAGGAAGAAAATAAAAATTTCATGGCATAGGGAAATTAAAGCAAAACAGCTTTCAAAAACTATCCTAGAGAGAAAACAAAGAATTTAAAAATTTAAAAGAGAAGAATGTTTATATAATTAGCTTAGACAAAGACAGCTAGTTAAAATAGAGAAAAGCGAGCCTATAGTATAGTTTGATTGTTAGAGCCAACAAAAGACAATTTTTAAAAAAATAGTGATTTTGGAAAATCTCCAGCAAAGTTTTGAAAACTAATCATTCACAACCTTCTCTGAGCATATACTCTAGTGTTCCATTTGTCCCTCTTGTTTTGCTTTGATACAGCTCAGCCCGAGCAGCTGTAGCATCTTTCACCACACCCAGTGATGCTCAAATGTACTGAGGGAGTTAGGTCTGTAAATCCTGCCCTCAGTATAGTAGAATCTCCTCCAGGGGATATATGTAGTTAGATATTCAAACCTTAGTATCACAGTATAAAACTGATGTTATAATACAAACTTTGAAGGAGTGAAAACAAGTCCTAATTAAGAAAAATTTCTCAATGTGTGAGGGTACACATTATTACAGAAGTAACAGTCTATCTAATAATTTTAGTATAATTTCACATGCATGCATATTACTAAATGACTAGAAATTTGGATTTTCAGTGCAGTGATGTTGTAAACAGAGGTATTTCTATATGCTGCAGCTGGTATCACAAACTAACATACCAGGTGTTCTCAGTTTTAGTGCTGAAAATGTCTAAAAGATATCCACAATAAAATGATCCATGAATATATGCTGGTTTTCAGGAAAGAGAATCATGCTGTGACCATGCTTTCTTTCTAAAAGGAATGAAGGAAAATACCCTGGAACTTTCAAACAACAAGTATCCTAAAGTTCGTTGATTTCTATAAAGCTTTTGATAGCCATCCCTCTGCCTTTTAATTGGGTTTATTCCTGGAAGCTATACTCTCTTCCAGTGAAGTCTTATTTTGAGGATTGTCAAGGCAATCCATGGAGGAGACGAAGTGCTGATTCAGTCGTAGGCCTCTTCCAACACAAGGGCATCATTTTCTTTCTTCATCTATCATTTTACTTCACACATTGCCAGTAGAGTTTTCTGGAAAGTAAGGTGCTACTGGGTATGACAGTAAACTTCCCATGAAAAAATGTGATCCTACCTTAATGATGTCATCTTTTGGCCCGCACTGAAATTTAAGAGATTTCTCTAAACCGTAATCCTAATTAAAGGAAGGTTAAGTTTTTAAGAAAACCAATAATAATTATCATTTATTTAGTCCAAGTTCTAATCTATATAAAATACATATAGTATATATACATTGCATAAACTATATATAAAATATAGAGAGAATGTAATATGTGTGTGTATACGCACATATACACAAACACACATTATCCAATATATACAATGTCTACCTTTGTGGGTTGAATAGATTAGAACTGGCGCTAAATAAATGATACACCCACCCACACAGCCATATATTGACAATAACACTTCAAAGCTATTATTATTCTTATTTTCTGGATGCAAACACTAAAGTTTAGGAAATTAAGTATTTCTCAGCACCATGTCACACGTAAGTGGTAGACACAGATTAATAAAATCCTACTTTGCTTGACTTGTGGCCTAAACTTCTCTCTCTCTGTGGTATATTCAAGATTGGGCTAATCCTTAGGACAAAGGAAACCTGGAGTTAGTTGTCATTTTCCTATTGTTGTTTTTCTTAAAAGAATGAAAGAGCCTACAGCTGTAGGAAACTTAGTCCATCATCTTGCTGTAACAAGATTTTTCTGTAATGTTAATATCCAAAATATATATCAATATGCCTAGGCATAGGGAAAGCAAGCAAACAAAAGGAAAACAGAAAAAATACACGCATGCGAAACAACAGCAACAAAATCCTCAGGAACTAACAGCAGGATGAACTGAGTCTTTTTCCTTCACTAGTTAAAATCAAAAGAAAATGGATTATTTGATCCAACTATTTGATGTGAGGAATCTTCACCGAATAGAAAGCGGAAACCCAGTAGGAACCTCCCCTCTCAGCCAACACTGATAATGAGCTAGTGTGTACCAGGCCAGTCATACAGTTAGCAGAGCTAAATCCTTTCACACAAGTGGTTGTATAGGCTCTGCCTTGAGACCCCTGAGGCAGAATTCCACCCCCAGCCAGCTCTCCTGGCCCTTTCCTTAACTGGCAGCTAAAGGATGAGTGAACACACGGCAGGAACAGGTGCTGGAGAACCTGTACCCGTCTGTTCTGATTGATCCAAGCACAGGCACACTCGTGGTTATGTGATTGGAAAGTCATTGCTGCTGTCAGCACAAATCACATTATTTCAGGAGGAATAAGTAGTTAAATAAAAATGAAAGGACATATTTAACTGCTCATTGTATCATGCAAGGCTGTCTAAGCATAAAAGCAATGGAAGAAATTTCAAAGAGAAAGGTGGATTGCTTTTACAATCTTTCAAACAAGGTCTACATACAAAATTAAATGGTACATTGGAAAATATGTAACACAAATATAAGAGAAAAAGTATTAATATAGACATTTCATAGCTTTAAATATAAAAGTAATCGAACACCCAAATAGGTAAAAGAAAACTGGAAAAATATTCAACAGTTTATGGAAAAATCCAAATAAAGAAATTAATTTTTTACACTACAGTTCTGCAATTAATCAAAGAAATAAAACTTGCTACAACAGTATATCATTTTCAACTAAGAATTTAGCATAATTAATCTCTTAAATAATGACATTCTCCAATTTGAAATGTCTCAACGATTTTTCTCACAAATGCAATGAGATACTCAACCCCCAGTTATGCAATATCTGTTGGCAGTGACAGTGAAAGACACTTATAGTTTTTAAATAGGTTTTATATATTTATAATTGAGTAGAGGTTGTTATGCTAATTAATGTTATACCATATAAATCATTACTTAAAATGTTACTGTCTATAAGATTAATAGACTATACAAATGAACTAATTGAAAAATCTCAATTCCTGGACAAGATATGGTTCTCAATATCCTTTTCAAAATCAAGGTGCATTTTCAAGACTAATTTGATGTTAATTACAATAATTATATTAAGTATAGTTAGAATATTTTCTTTCCTTGATCCTAATTTTACATTTGAATTATGTAACACCAACTTTACTGTACATGTATATTTTGTTATACTTATCTTACATCTTTTTTTTGGAAAGAAGTGTGGTGTACGTTTAGACATATAAATTATATTAGGATAACTTTGAAATATTCTGTCTTTAATTTCTTTGGGAACAATTGGGGGCCAAAACAGCTCTTGCTTTGGCTTATTCTCGGGTATTTTCTAAGGAAGTCTTCTTAAGAGGACCTTCTGTCGTATCTACTCCTGCTTTCCAATGAAGTGTCACTGTACAAAAGTGCCATTTTAACATTATAATTGCATTTGTTTTAGCAACAGAGGTGTGAATCATTCATAGTTGAACCACAATGCATACACTTCTTAAAAACTTGTGTTTTAAAAAAATTATACATCTAAAAAGGTTGTTACTGGAAATATGCATTACTTTATAATTAACCAAACCTACAACAAATTAAAGTGCTGATTGTGAAGGCAAAATAACACTAATCTATAATTATAATCAAGAATAGCAGCAACTGAAAAGTATAGCCAACTCAAGACGAAATTTTTATGGAATGCAAGAGCCACAAGAGACTTCTTAGTTGAATCCAAAGTAACCATAAAAAATGCATTCATATTGTATACTTTCCAGACTTTGGTAGACCTTAATCATTTATTTAATAATTTATTGGTTGTTTGTACATAAAAACAAAATTACGTGGAGTTTTCTGTCATTTGCTTTTTTTACAAAAAATGAAAAAAAAAAAGAACTTGATTTGTAAGCTCCATAAGACCCCTGGAAGAGCACTTGTTACTCTAGGCTTGGGTCACACCATAAAAATCACTAAAACTAACAAACCAAGCAAGAAAACAAAACAGAGCAATATACTTCAAAATTCTTATTGTTAGCCTATCCTGGCACTTCCAATTTAATTCCTATATATTGATGTCATTGATTGAGCATTTTTCTTCCTAGAGAGAAATGTGATTACATAGATATCTGTGTTTATTAGATGGCACTGACTTATAATTTTCAATGGCGAAGTGTAGACATCAGAGGATCCCAGATGATCCTTTGCTAATAAATATACATTCCTGTAGATAGGAGTTAATTAGCATAATGGTTAAATGATCTAGATTGCTTAGTTTCAAATGCCATTTCCTCAGATTACTAATTGATACCTTATCTCTTTAAATCTCCATGTCCTCATCCTTGGAGATTAACAATGGCATCCATCTCCTAAAGTTGCTGTGAAGATTAAATAGAGTAACTCATGTGTGCTGTTTTTGATGGTATACGGTACGTAGTGGAGACCCAAGCAATTTTCACTATTATTAATTATTATTGTATATGGAACTTTAATTAATTTTTACTGTTGCAGGAAAAACATCATAGAAAAACTGTTTAAAGTTTTCGTATTAAAATATTGAATGCATCTTTCTGCTTAGTCCAAAACCCTTTTGTTTAAGTATCATGCCACATTGCACATTTAATATATTACATAAGTTGCTTTGACCCGCCCCTTGTTTTGAACTAGAGTTCATAAAAGAGATGTTATCATGTTTCTTTAATGAGAAAGAGATGCTAATCATTCGTAGAATTGTTGAATATGCCAAAAAGCATTTCTAGTGGTTTTAGATGATCTATGAACAAGATTTAGAGTGCACACATGCTGGCCAGATCTAAATTCCCAGTATCACTTTTTCTCTTTCTTACTCATGCATACACATAAACATGTCCTTAAATATTTTGATAAAATTCTACATCAAGTCCAAGAAATAAAAGTAAGGAAATTTAGTCCTATGATAATTTCTTCTCAAATGAGATAATTTCTCCTGGAGTGAATGAATTGATGTTTTTGTTGCAAATTGAATGCTTAGAAGTTTGTGCTTGGAATAGTGCCCTGTCCAGGCAATATATTTACTGACACATTTTTCCCTCTGTTCCATAAACAGCATTTTTTTTTTCAAATTCATTGTTAGCATTTAGTTTGGGGAAAGCCTTGTATTCATAGCAGTTATTTTTCTAAGATGATCTAACAAAAATCAATGATGATAAAACCATTAACACAGTTTTTTTAATTTATAATAGATTCTCTACACATCAATGAAGGCCTGAACATTTTGGATGACTGGAAGAGTATGTATAAAAATTTATAAGAATATTCATGGTGGGAAACCACCATTCCCTGGAAAGAGATGACCAAATTTGCTTGATATAGAGACTATATATTATTAAAGTTCTAATGCAAGGTTATTTGTCCAAAATATCCCTTTATTATTAAAATGGAAAGTAATTTATTTAATTTTGTTTATATTCAACCCTTATGGGTCATTTGGTTTATTACAAATTTGACAAGAAAATAACGTAATCTTTTGAAAGCAATATAGAAAATTGGAAACACAATTGTGACACATAGGGTGGGTTTTCCATAATTATATAACCTCATCCAAATTCCAGGAAGTTGCATTTGTTCCCTAACATATGGATGATGGAAGTGACGACTAAGTAGACATGATGCCAGTGGTCACTTACTCCAAATGTTCTCAAGTGGTGGTCAAATGAACTGTCACAGGATTGGCTCTATAGGTATGACCTCAAAAGAAAAACATTAGGGAGCCTCAATCATGGATAATAGTTAGTAGGTCTGAAGTGGATCTAGAAATCTGTGTATTCTCCTCCTACCAGGGCCTTCTAAAAAAAAATGGTAAACGATCCAACAACTCTTTTTAACATATAAGAAACCTGGAATCCCAAGACATTGAATAACTTTCTTAAGTTCATAAAACTATTTAGGAGCAGAATCACAATTAGAAAAAAATTGCTCTTCTGATTCATAATCTCATTCTACCACTTGATAACAACATATTATATTTTCCCAAAGGTAATATTTATAAGTTCCAATGAGTGCATCTTTCTATTTATAAAACAAGTACATTACAAAGATAAAATTAAGTCTCTTGAAAACAGGAGTGTTTCTTCCCCCCCCCCCCCCAGTTGTATTGAGGTATATTGATGTGTAACATTCTGTAAGTAAAGGTGTATGACATGGTGGTTTGATATATTATATATATGGTATATATATATATGTTATATATTTCTAAACGATTATTACAGTAAGGTTTCTTAACACGTGTATCACTTCACATAGTTACCATTTTGTGTGTGTTTGTATGGGGTGAGAAAACACAAGATCTACTTTCTTAACAACCTTCAAGTAAACAATACAGTATTGTTAACTATAATCACCATGCTACACATTAGATTGCTGAAAATCTACTCATCTTATAACTGGAAGTTTGTACCCTTTGAACAACATTTCCCCATTTACCTCTTAGCAACCACGATTCAACTCTGTTTTTGTGTTTGATGATTTTAGATTCCACATATATGTGAGATCGTATAGTATTTGTCTGTCTTTGACTTATGTCACTTAGCATAACGCCTTCAAGGTTCATCCCTCTTATCACAAATGGCAGGATTTCTTCCTGTTTTATGCTATATATATGTATACCACATTTTCTTTATCCCACCCATCAGTGGACACTTAGGTTGTGTTGATATCTTGCCTATTGTGAATAAGGCTGCAAGGAACCTAAGGATGCAGATATCTCTTCAAGATACTGATTTCATTTCCTTTGGCTATATAACCAGAAGTGAGATTTCTGATCATCTGCTAGTTCCATTTTTTGGTCTTTGAGGATCTGCTACATTGTTTTCCCTAGTAGCTGTACCAATTTACATTCCCACCAATAGTTCACAAAGGTTTCCTTTTCTGCACATCCTCACCAGCACTTGTTATCTGTTGTCCTTTTGATAATACCCTTTCTAACACGTGTGAGGTGATATCTCATTGTGGTTTTGATTTGCTTTCCCTGATAATTAGTGATGTTGAGCACTTTTTCGTGTACTTGTTGGCCATTTGTATGCCTTCTTTGGAAAAACGTGAATTCAGTTCCTCTGCCCATTTTTTAAAGATTTTATTTTTTCCTTTCTCTCCCCAAAGCCCCCCGGTACATAGTTGCATATTCTTCGTTGTGGGTCGTTCTAGTTGTCATCTGCCCATGTTTTAATCAGACTTTTTCTTTTGTTATTGAGTTTTAAGAATTCAAAGGGGTGTTTCTTACTCTTCTTCATATCCCTGGTGTTGAGGACAAAGAATGTTAAATTAATTAATAGATTTTCATTTCGAATTAAATTGGTGTTTCAGAAATATTACTACAGAAAGAAAATGAATCCAGTGGTACTGTGACATGCATTTTGAGTCAGCATGTCAGAATCTTAGTGGTTTGTGGGTATGTGGGGGATGGGGAATTAGTTGCAGTGGGCATATCGTAGTTGAAAGTCCCGAAGTGATTTTGACAAGTCCCCACTGAACTTATTTTCTATTCTCTCCTTGAAAAACATTGATTTAAAAACAGATGCTTTATTTAGGAATTGCATCAAAAGAGGCAATAGAAATAGTCTCCTAGACTCCTAATTTAATCAGGCTAAAATATTTATATTTTGCTATTTATTCCAGAAACTCAGTGCACCTCCAGTTTATGGATTCCATCCCAAGATGCCAAAATTAATTTTTTTTATGAAGCTGAGTGTTTCTTCTCTGTATACTTCTGATTGTGTTCCTTTCAAGTAGAAAGTACTTTGAATGGTCTTTGTCCAACTATTTGTCTTTTTAGACCCCTTTCTCCTTTCATTGTCTGTACTCTTCCTCCATAATCTCATCTACTCTCTTAGTACATTTAAGTTGATAAAACGTACAGCTGTAACTCTAGATTCAATATCTAGGTTAAATATCTTTTGACATATACTTTAAACTGAATTTTATCCAGCTCAACTTGGATGTCCCAGAGGTGACTCTAACCAACCTATTCAAAACTAAACTCATCATCCTCCATTTACTTTTGAATTTGCTGTTCCAGTCACTGATACTATCGTTCATCTTGTTGATCAAAACAGAAACATGGTCTTTCCTAGAAATGCTACATACCACCCCAAATATTTCCAGTAAATACCCGTATATTTTGTCACCCTGTCCTTAAAGTTCTCCTTTGACTTAATGTCAAATCCATACTCCAAAACAAGGCTAGTGAGTTCCTTTATGATTTGATCTTGCCTATTCCTTCAATGTCCTCTTCTGGAAATATGCATAAGTTTTTGTCCTCTACTCAGAAAACTCCACTTTCCTCTACCTCCCCCAAAATTCATTTCTTTCTAAATCCATGTTCCCATTAGCATTCATATTAGCTACCACTTCCTCCAGACAGACACCCCTGGCTGCAAATGTCTGGATTAGGTATCTATTCACTGCACTGAATACATTCCATTTTAATTGGCAGTTTATTGGTCAGGATCCTCAACCGTGCTCAGATAAGGCATGTTTCATAGAACAGTCTTACCGTAAATGTAATCCATGGCTCATTGCCAATCCACAAATTTTTACTAATCTGAAATAAGTAAAGAAATTGAAAGTGTTTAAAAACTCCTCTAGGAATTTGACAGTGTTATCTTATGTCTGACGAATGTAATAATAGAGAATTTGGTCGTGTATTTCTGTTTCACCTCTCTAGTAATTCATTTTCAGTCTTTCATACAAACATATCAGTCAGTGATAGTTTGGGAATCACTGCGGTTGAGGCAAAGGACTTTGTGGCCTGTGTCTGTCCATTACACTGTTGTAGCACCAGAACCCAACAGAGAGCTTTACTCACACTACGTACAATATAAACATATTGTAAATTGATTTATTTAATGAATGAAAATATTGATGAATAGACCTATATCTACTAACCTCACTTAAACTTGGTAATCAGTGCCCAAGTGAAGCAGCCATGTGAAATCTTGAAAAGTAAGAAATATTGAGAAACACAATACTCATGAAAAATCATCCTCTATATTTGGAGCAGCTAACTTTCTCAGTTGCAAACATTACTTTCAAAATATTCATATTGGATAAAATAAGATTTTGAAACAACTCTTGTCCCTGAAAAGTTATTTGCAACGTTTTTGATTCACCAGTCTTTTATTAGAAATTATTACAAACCCTTAGAAATGTTCTACACTTTTGCTGACAAAAAAATGTACGCTTTGCATCAAGATGGGTAAAGGCAGAGTCCAGATATGTTTTACAAGTTCTGTGAATCTTTCTCCTCTAAAGTCTTTTTTTCTCTAAAGTCTCCTTTATCCTCTGAACTCTTTCAACCTCCCATCTTGTTCTGTTTTCTCGTCTTAACCAGAAATTTAGGAAGGAATTTCTTGAGCAATATTTTCATAAGAAATGAATGACTATGTTTATGAAGATGAAGCGTGTACAAATGAACTGTTTTCTGTTACTGTTATAGTGGATTATGCGGTGCTTCATTCAGACAGACGCCACCTATGGACCGAGGCACTCATGTTTAGCTACTGCCAGAGTTTTTAGCTATTGGTAGTTCACAGCACATTCCTTCCTTAGTAACTGGCTTTTGCTAATAATAGTTGTTTCACTCAAGGTCCCACTCTCTTTCTAGGAGTTTCCAAAATCCAATGACTGGTGATGTGGGGGTACAAATGACAAGTCCCATTTCTTCAATTTGGGACAACTGAAAGTCCCTCCCAGCTCCTTTGCATCTTATGGGATGGTTGAGGTCCTTGTTGTAACTTTATTGCATTTCAGTTTTTCCCTCTAAACAAACCTGAACTATACCTGAGAGCATGCTCTAATAAACCACATAAATGCATATGCACATCTCAGATTCTACTTTCTGGGGAAACTGACTTAAGAGAATGAATAAAACATGTTAGACTGAGATCATATCTTATAGAGGAAGTAAAAAGACATATAAACTGAAGTAAGTTTAAAAATATGGTAGAAGTCGCAAAGGAGAAGCATATAAACCAGTGGTTCAAATCTACGTCCAGCCTACTCACCACGTATTAAAACGCAAGGATAATCTCTCTGAGTAAAAATACAACTGTTGCTATCTGGAACAGTGGTTCTGGAACTTTATTAAACAATAAGCTCATGTTGAAAATGCACAACAAATTCAGTTGGTTTGAGGCAGGGTCCAGGAATCTGTCTTTTACCATGGAGCACAGAAGTTTCCAGGCAAAGAATTAATATTATCATGTTTCAGAGAAGAACTGTTTATATCAACTGTAGGTAAGTCTATTTATGGGTCTTTAGTGCTGAATCAAAGGAGGAAACAAGTTAAAAAAAAGAAAGCAAGAAAAGCAAAATGAGGAAAAATATTATTTGTCAGTTTTTTTCAAAGGAATCATATGAAATTTTGCATAGCAAAATTTATGTTGGCCCACTTTGAAACAAAAATTTTTTTCTCGACTAGGAACTGAATCAGACTGACTTGTAAAAGTTTGTCTCATATTGCAAGTTTTCTGAGTACATGCTCTTTGGATTATGTGGAAACTAGCTCTGGCATTTCAGAGTGAGAACAATTATTATTTCTCTTTGTAAAGAGCATATATGTTGATAATGTGTGGAGTTCTGACCTCAGTGCTTTCTTAAGCTACAAATTTCTCCTTGGTGATCTTAATCACTTCCATGCTTGCAACTGCTACTTTATCCTAATGACTTCTAATTGCTTACTTCCATATCCAGGTCTCCCTTGAAATATCATATATAAATATATATTCGCCTGTTTTAATTTCCCGATGGTCCCATAGTCTTTCCAAGTTCAGCATATTCAAAAGCTTACTTTGTTTAGTCACCCAAACATGGCCACATCTTCTATTTTACATTTCAGATAATATTATCTCCACGTACCCAGTTGATCAAGCTCTTCATCATCCACCTTCTTCCCCATCAAGTATACGCAATTTAGTGTTAAATCATCCCTGAAAACTTGAATCTCATAAATATCCCTTGGATATAATCAATCCTGTCTTTCCTTGCTGATACTAATTCAATCGTCTCTTGCCTAGACTTCTGCAGTCATTTATTTGTTTCCCCACTTCCAGTTTCTTCTTTTCAATGTTCCAACTGACCAAGAGAATTACATTTCTAAAACTTCGGAATATGTCACTTCTTAATTTAAGTAGTCAAATTTCTTAGTATATTGTAATAGTTTCTTTGTAAATTTTACCCTGCCAACTTTTCCACCTGCATCTTACATCAGTTTCTCACAACAAACCCAGTGCTGAATGTCATGGGTAGATATAATATTTAATTTAAATTAAAAAACAGAACTGAGAAATTTTTTAAATATTTCAATTGATTTCTTTAAATATACTTAATAAACCATTACATATTAACATAAATGCATTACCTGTTTTATAAAAAGTAATCATGTTTTCACAGACTGCTTATAAAAAAAAGGTGGCATGGATTTTACAAATCTCTTTCATGCCAAGTTTTATACAGAAAAACTGAATTCTTCTATTTGCTTCTGTATTCAACCCGTTGGGATATTTTGTTTTGGTTGAAGTATACCATGAAAATGTAGCCTCACACAGGTATATAACTGGCAAAGGGAAGAGGGTTTAATAACCTTTTCAGATAATCATGGAAATTGTTCTTTGATGTTACACCCAAATTGTCCAAGTAGTAGTTTCTTAAGGCTAGTTATAACATGGAATCTGAAACCATATGAATGAACTTTCCATACTCTATTACATGAAAATACTTTGGCCTGTCTTACACTTTGAATAGATGTTTAATCCAATTATGCATTTATCCTTCAGAAAATACTGGCTTATTGTGTTACACAACTTTTCCATTTTTGATGGAATTTATTACAAAATGGTGGCAGATAAAAATTTTCTAAAAATTCCAATATTTGTTTGGAGACTCAAATTGTATGATTGGAACAAATAGTCCCATTTTTTGTCCTCCTTGATGTGGGTAGCTCACTTTATTCATCTTCAAGAAATCTTCTGCCAAATACCAGACTCTGAATAATCCTAGTTTTTTGATTAGCCACCCTTTTGAGTAAAAATGGCATTTAAAGAGAAAAGCAGCTAGTTCAGCTTACAACTCAAACAATCGCACAAGTTTGGTTTTTTTCTTGGATACAACAATCATACTCTGGTATGCAGTGCTTTATGCATACTTCCTGGCTTGTGACACGGAATATTAAAACCATGCGTGGTCAAGAATCAAGATTTAATCTGCTACATTGAAGATGTTTATTTTCAAATAAAAATTTTTCTTTTTTTCTAGAAGTACCTAATGGTAAAGAATACAATAACTACTAATACAACTTTGTGCCACTGACTTGATTCAGGTTAAGTCACCTAGCAATTTTAATCACAAACCACATTGGAGCTTGAGGCAAAATGAAAAAAGTGTATATGTGTTTATATATTTATATATGTTTTATGTATTCCTTGCATATTTTTATATATTTTAATGTATTCTTACATATTTATGCATGTTTTTATGTATTTTTAATGGTTAATTTTTTTCAGAACACTAATATACTTTTAAAATATTGAATTTTTTTTCCTCAGGCCTCAATGTAGCTCAGTATGGTATTGGTCTTTATTTAAAATTTTATTTTTTTCATCGTGGAGTTTTGCATAAATTTTGACTTTTAAAATATTTCACTAAAATATTTGTCTTGATTGCTGAGTGTTTTGCTGTACCCTTTAATTTTACACCCAAGGCTAGTATCTCACTCGCCGCACCCTAATCTCTACTCTATTAAACTACTTTTGCTTTTGTAACATCAATGCAAAGTCAATACAATGTAAAAGTCAAATGACATCTTAGTATTGTCATAAACATGATTTTGACCTCATAGACCTCCTGAAAGGGTCTCAGTCATTGTCTATAGGTCACATTTTAAAATCACTGCTTTAGGGTAAAATAATTTAAAAGTTATTTAAAAATAACTTTAATTCTAATAATTCATCCACCCCCCACATCCCTGCAAAAAGAAAGTAAAACATATTGGCTGTCAAAATTGTCACAATTCAGTATAAGGAAATATATCAATTCTTATAAAGATCTACATGTTTAAAAGAATTGTTACATGGACATTAAATGAGGATATTGACAAGATAGGTGGAAACCCTCTCAGCATGGGGGGAAAAATCTTCCTGTGTCCATGTCTTATATTAAGTAAACAACATCTGTGAGCCTATACTATTCACATGTAACTTAGTGAAGACCCTTTTCCAAATGCCTTTCTGAATATTGGCCTTGACATAGACTATTATGTATCAGTAATTGTGAGGTTGTTCAAACTAACAATCTCTAACTGTTGTTCATTATCATTATCACTAGAGTGACACATTTCTAATTATTTCCAAGATTATAAACTCCTTGAAATTAGGATCATACTTTTTATACCTTGAGATTCCCTACATCATTAAGTATCATAATCTTTAAACATAAATGTTTATTAAATGGAATTGACTGCATAAGCTGAAGCTCTTCTAGCATGGATGATATGATTTTATTTTCAGAACCTGAGAAAATTAGATATATTAAACTAAAAAGACAATGTATTTCTCATGTTATAATAGATTCATATGAAACTCTGGAAGCTTGCAAAATTATTTTCAAAAATTTATTATGACTGAGAAAAAACTTCTTAGCAAGAAAAAATACTCATGTAGACAGTGAAAAATTACTCTTTAACCTTTACTTTAGTTGATCAACTTTGTATGTGATCAACTAAACTCTGTATATCACCACATTTTCAAAAATAAAGTTGTATGAATTAAATTTTAGAATAGAGTAATTAGACATAGCCCTTAAAATTCTGAATTTTCTTCGTTACAGATATTTGATTACTTATTAACACTTTACTCCTACCAGAGAGGAAGCAAAGAGTCACTATGTGGTGATGACTCTCCTGCTACGTACAACAGCTTTGTGTATTGCATCAAATTAAGAAGTGGAATTAGGCCACACTTCCAAGATATCTAGAAAAACAATTTTGCCTATTTAAAGTTAAAATACAAGCTGCTGTTAGAGTGATTTTTAGGCCATTTGTTAGGTAAGAAATATCAGTGAGTGCTAAGGTCAATGACAGAGTCTAGGAACCATGTGTATGGCCTGTAATATAAACAACAATGTCCATTCTTCAGGTATTGGAGGTGTTCAATGTTGACAGTAAAAGCAAGAGAATATTTAAGTCACACTAATAAAGAGTAGGGATAAACAGTTTTAATCACTCTGTGGTTAAAAACAATGACAACAACAAAATTATGGCTTTATTCTAGGAAATGTTTTCTAGTAATTTATTCCATTCAACCTACCTCAAGAGGTAACAGTCTTACAGCTGGATGGAAACAGAAAGACTAAGAGCTTCAAATAAACTAAAAAGCCAGAGGATTTATAAACTGACATTTTATTCCACAGAGGTTTTTATACACACTCACTGTGTTGCTTAGTAAGGAAAATTCTTTTAGCTCACAAAAGGATTTAGACTGAAAAGTTCAAAAATCGGGCATTTTTTAAGTGCTTTACTTTCTTAAGTGCTAAACTTTATGAAACTAACTCAGGGTTAGGGTGGAATGAAAGTTCCTCTTTAACAAGATAAATGCAATCAGTTTAATGAACTCTTCTTGGAGACAAGGATGAGATGGAAGAAATTATTTGTTCATTATGCTAATTAAAAAAGGGGATCTAAAGTCTGTGAAAACAAAACTGATTAAAGCACATTCAGTTTGTCTCCTTAGAGTTGTGAAGCACAAAATCACACATAGTGTGCAAGCCATGGATATTGATTGGAGCCTGCACGGAATTATTTTTTTGCATGTGGTGAATATGGTTTTTGGTTTTTACCTATGATTGTTTGACATATTAAACACATATGGGAAATAGAAATTCAAGAAGAGGGAGATTACCAAGCAAGCCAGAAGGAAACTCTTAATGTTCCATTGCAATTAAGCAGCACATAAACTAAGGCATACAGAAAAAATTCCTAATGGCCTTCTTTTATGAAACTGCTAAGAAGTCCAGTTGAAACAGTATTCACAATATATAATGCTGGCTTGACAACAGAGAAAAATGCTTTTCACCAGCTTTTTTCTATTAGCCAGTCAGAGGGAGCTTGCAAGGATGTAAGAGTTTAATCATCATTTAACAGCTCTTTTTGATCCACCCCATGTCCTTGGTGAAGGTTGGAAAGTGTTCCTCTTACACTCATAGTTTCAACTGCTAACAAAAGTCCTAGCATATGAGTGAATACACATGACATTGAACTCGGAGCTGCTGAAAAGAAAATAGAAAGTTTATTTCTGAATGAGGCTATATGTAGGTCAACCTCTTTCCTAAGAGTCAAGAGATCAAATGGATTAAAATTTGGAATTAATTTCATGTGAAACTTAATATGCCATGTTAGAATAAAATGAGTATATTTTCCAAACATTTTGTGTGATGAAATATATTTCAAATTATAAATACAGAACTGATGAACACTCTGGAAATTTTGCAAGCCTTTTTTATTTTTTAAAGAATAGTTTGATGGAAGTGGTATGGATTTATTGAGTAAATTCAGTATTCCCCACTGGCATTTTACCAGATCTATTACATATAACTTAAAATTTTTTTCTAAACAGAGCAGATAGAAAACAGTTCACATTTCATGCCATTTTAGTAAGTTCTTCTTTTAATCTTAAGACTTTGCTTAACTATGTGATTCCATGTGAGGTTTTGTTCAGCACATATAGACAGAATCAGTTACACTCTATATGAACTTAAAATGCTGTCTCCTTCTTTGACTGCAAGCGCTTTGGGAAGACCATCTGTGTCTCATATTCCAAAACAGTAAATGGTATTGACAAAAGTACCAACAAATAAATAACGCTTTATCAATATCAATTGGATGTATTTACACCTTTGAACATTACGAATTCTAGACTCACTTATATTTTTAAGATAAAGTGATGTGGTGAATAGAGGCATGGAACTCAAAGTCAAAATACTTCAGTTTGAGTTCTGAAAATTACACTTACCAACCTTGGGACACTGGATAATGCATTATTTCTCTGACCATATTACTTCATCCATAAAACAGAAGAGTAACCTGAATCTTTCTATTTTAACTCACAGTGTTATTAGGGACAATATGTTCCAAAATCTAATCTGCTAGCTCCCTAGAGAGAAGTCTCTTGTCTGTCTATAAAACAAATAAATTCTGGGCCCAGAGGTGACTCATATAATCAACATCTAGGGGCCCACACCAAGAACAGGATTTTTAACAAGTTCCCCGGCTAAAGTCTGGATTGTGACCTGCAATATAATTTCTAAGAATATATTATGCAAATGAATAGTTCTGTATATTGTTTGTATTTTTGTACTGGTAGAGATGTTACACCTATGCTTTTAAAGCCCTTATTTGTTTTTTCAAAAAAGTTGTACCATAGGGCATGACCACCCTTAGCACAAAAGCAAAACAGGGATCTTGATCCCTAGCTAGAGAGTATTCCTAACTTCGTTATCATTATTATTAATGTTTTTACTATAATTGTCATTTGACTTTGTCACACGAGGGAAGTAGCACACACTATGAATCTTGAAAATTAAGTCTTTTAATACTTGAACCCACTCAATAACATTTTGGCTTTAAGATAGTTGTTCTCAAAGCACGGACCAGGATCCAGCAGTTACCATCATCACCTGGGAACTTGTTAAAATCGGAAAACCTGGAGTGGCATCCAGCAAGCTCCGCATTTATAAGCCTTCAAAGTGATTGAGATGCATGCTAAATTATGGGAGTCACTGTTCGAGGATAATTGGACTAAGGGCTAGTGTTGTAGGATAATTTGACTTATCCCTTAGGATATATCCTACATTGACTTGGTTGATCTGCAGTGGGAAGATGAAGCACGTGCTATTTAACACAGATTCACACATTGTATTTATCTCTTGTTAATTCAGGGTAATTGTAGTAAGCCCAGTGCTATTTTTCACATCTTCTCCTATTGTCCGGCCACTCCATTTATGTCTCCTCAAAGGCAGCCTAGAGAGCCCTCTGAGTCTTATATTTGGGGATAGACTTTAAGACAACTCCTGATAACCCTCAAAGATAAATTGTCTTGCAGGAGGTATCTGGTTCTTTTAGAAAAAGGCTTGATCTTTCCTCTATACCTAATTGTACTGAAAGATTAGTTATCTTTCCTCTTCTATTGGGAAAAGAGATAAGGGAACTGGCTGGAGTTTATTTTCAGCTGCAAGCCCCCAGGGGAATGAAAGTTATGCTAATGGTATGCAGAGAATTCTGTTATGACACCATTTGTGATCTACATGGAAAACTTTATATATATAAAACAAATTCCTTGTGGCCAATTTTTATCCAGTCTCTTACATTCACAATTTGGAAGAGGTAATATATGAAAAATTAATATTCTTCCACCTATTTTTTATTAGACTTAGGATGGGAAAACAACCATGCTATTATGAAAATTTGTGAAAGAAAATCCTTCCATTTTAAAAAATAAGGATGACATATTCTAGGCCAGTGTTCACTTTGGTACAGACGCCAAAGTGATGCTTCTAACCCTGGTTTGATTCAGTACACTTAAAAGGCTTTAGCTGAAGCACAAGTGACAGACTGACATTGTGTAATCCTTCTTCCTTTGCTTTTCTTGTTTTCTTTTCTTCTCTCTTCTTTTTGCCTTCTGCCACTGGCCCTGCTGTGCTGAATTCTCCTTTTCCTGATTAGACCACTGCTGCAAACTACCTGGCTATTCTTCTCATCACTGCTGCCCACTTGGGCTCTTTCTGGTTGCCTTGGCTAGGTACTCATGGAGACTTCCCAGTTTTAACCCCTCTCAAAAGCATCACCAGCAGCTCTGGAAATCTGCAAGCACATGGTTAATGTAGGAGAATACAAATCCACAAAATAAGATACTGCTCTCATGGATCTGACTGACTAGTCCAGGATAGACCCGTCACCCGGGGCCAATCCAATTCCCTGTGCTGGGAATTAGAAGAACAACAAAGATATTCAAAACACAGGCTAGTGTATTTATGGAATGGAAGAGATGTAAACTTGGAAGCTTGTCAGTTGTGTTTTGCTGTATATACTGGGAATCATAAAACTTTGTTCTTCAGTGACAGAAGAGTGAAAAAGTGCCCAGAGAGCTGCAGAGGACAGAGATGGGGAGAGAGAATCTTGATGCATTTTAGTCCTGGTTCTAATTTATTCCTGATGTCAGGATTTACCCCTGTGCTAGCGTCTGGGAAGTAACACTTAAATGAATTCCCTTCTTGTGATAAGCTAACTCAATAAGAGTCTATTTTTTCAAACAAAAAAACCTGTATCAATATAATATCTTTGAGTTTCCATCTGCAAATGGACAATTAAATTGTTTTTTATGAACTAGGCTAGCAAACCTGCAGAACGTGTCTCACGATTCTGTGGCCAAATGAGTCCTGAGTTCAAAACATTAATAAGAATTAAAGTTTTAGAACTATTTGTGTTCTTTATTGATATTTTAAAATATTATGGTAACTGCAATTTTCTTGTTCATTGTGGTTAAAACTGTTATGAAAAGTAAATAGGTTAAGCAGTTCGTAATGTTAATCATGTTTTTAGATACTTGTAATATATTGTATCGAAGAGAAAATATACAAAAGATGCATGATATAAAATATTGCTCTCTTCCATATGTACATTACTGGATGCTTTTCTCTATTCTGACTCACAATAATATAGAATATAAAATATTCATTTTATAAATAATGTTAGTTATTATCTTCATATCTTAACATAATTTTAGATGTTCAAAATCATCTAAAAAAGAACACTGTCAAAGTCAGAAAGAGAAAAAAGAACATATTTTACTTTAGTGTAAACTAAATGACATAAATTTAACATTTAAAATTGAAAAATATAACTGTTAAAACATGAAAAGCAGGCAAAGAGACATTTTGAATTAAAATACAATTTCTAGAGTATAATTAATGTATTGTAAGTCTTATATTATTGTAGATATATGAGTGATTTATTAAGGAAATTCACACATAATTTTTTGTTCTTAAGATAGTTATAGATCTGAGGTGAAATATATGAATATATAACAAAAGAAATTATAACAAAAAAAGGACAAAGTTTCTGTGGGTGCTGATTCCAAGACGCTTTCCTGGGTTCACACTCTCCTTCTGAAGTAGCACATTTTTATGGTTCTTCCTCCAAATTGCAGTCACTTGATTTACCAAACTAGGCATGCAAACAGTGTTATTTCTTGGCATCTCGTTTCCCTGATTGCTTTGCCGTTAATTTAGTCTTGAGTTCCTAGATTTTCCCTGTATTTCTGGATAAAGGTCTTGTTTTAGATAGGTTTCTTATAATTTCTACTTAGGAATATCTAATTAGGAAAGAAGGAGAGGAAACAACATTTATTGATTCCTTGTTGAGTGCCAATCAACTTGTATGAATTATTCAATTATGCTAGCCACGTGACACATTACTTATAAATTTACTTCTTGAGATTGAGATTTTCCCCTAAGCAACTGAGACTTCGAGCAATTGAGAAACTTGCTGAAGAATTTGGATCTTTGAGAATTGAAGCCAAAATTTCAATCACAAGCCTGTGCTCTTTCTAATACATCTGTCACCTGTTTCAACTGAACACTAATGTGCTGAATACATGGAACTGAATTTCACATTACTGAGTGAATGGTTTGATACGAACACTTGTTTGATAGTGTAGGACTGACTTTTATAGTTTAAAACTCTTGTATTTTGGCCAAGTCAAAGTTTATGCATTTGTTGAAGTCAAGAGGAGATGTATGAAAGAAGAGGTGGCTCTGCCTTATTAATTCTATGAAAGTAACTTATGGAACTTTTGATTCTGGGGCTGGTCCCACGGCCAAGTGGTTAAGTTCGTGGGCTTGCTTCAGCAGCCCAGGGTTTCACCGGTTTGCATCCCGGGTGTGGGCATGGCACTGCTGTTTGGGTCATGCTGAGGTAGCATCCCACATAGCACAACCAGAAGGACCTACAACTAGAATATACAACTATGTACTGGAGGGCTTTGGGGAGAAGAAGAAGAAGAAGAAGAAGAAAAAGATTGGCAACAGATGTTAGCTCAGGTGCCAATCTTAACAAAACCAGAATTTTTGTTTCTTTTTTTTTTGTTTGAGGAAGATTAGCCCTGAGCTAACTACTGCCAGTCCTCCTCTTTTTTTTTGCTGAGGAAGCCTGGCCATGAGCTAACATCCTTGCCCATCTTCCTCCACTTTATATGTGGGACGCCTACCACAGCATGGCTTGCAGAGTGGTGCCATGTCCGCACCCGGGATCTGGACCGGGAAACCCTGGGCCACCAAGAAGCGGAACGTGAGCACTTAACCACTGTGCCACCAGGCCAGACTCAGAACTTTTGTTTCTTTGGCAAATGGTTTTGGTAGATTTTTTAACTGCTTAAGGATATATATTTACTTTTCTATTGCAAAGCATGAGGAATAGTTCTAAAGCATAAAATGGGCATCATAACTCCTTTCTTTTAACCTTCAGCAGGCATTATACTGTTCTACTTGATAATTAAAGTGTTCAGTATAAAATCTACACCTAGAAAAGATAGACTTTGATGTTAATATATATTCCACATTTCACTTTTAATTCAATCTTCCCAGAGAAAAAAACAATCAAATTATTATAGGGAGATCACTAAAATTTGGTTAGATTTGCAGTTATAAAATGTGAAGTACATATGTATTTTGTATACTAACAAATAGAAAATAATGAATTCCACACCCTTGAACAAACATACTTTTACTCAGAACAAGGTAACCACAGTAGCCAGTTTGCTGACATCTAGTTTCTCAACAAAGTCACAACCAAAAGGATATGCAAAAAAGGCAATTTTAAGTTAGGAATTTCCTAAGTTAAAGTAATAGCTCTCTTCTGAAACTGTATTTGAGTGCCCCCAGAAGACCTATTTTGTACTGGATCCCTGCCAGCCGCATGTGCAGTTTCTTCCTGTATGCGAAATTGTTACAAGAACGAGGAGTTCAGAAACTCCTCATACCAGGAAAGTGCTGTAGTCCACTTAAGATTGAGGGTCAATTAGAGACGAATACATCTTGGCAAATATTTTGGAAAAATGTTTTTGGTTTTTTTGATTCTTCGACCTTTCTGATCTAAACATTTGGGGGAATTGAGCCGAATGATATGGATGAAAATGGCTCCAACCTAGTTAAACTCCAGATACTGGTACATGAGCCATCTTATCAAAATTTTCCAAAGAAAGAGAGAAAGAGAGAAAGAGAGAAAGAAAGAAAGAAAGAAAGAGAGAGAGAGAAAGAAAGAAAGAAAGAAAGGAAGGAAGGAAGGAAGGAAGGAAGGAAGGAAGAAAAAGAAAAAGAAAGAAAGAGAGGGGAAGAAAAAGAGTCACATAAGTCATTTGATGCGTCCAGCATAACTACACAATTTTGTGTCTTGACATATATGGCTAACTTTGATTTCTAGTAGCAATCCAACAAATCTTTTGTACTTTGATTTACAAATAATTTTTATTTATTACAATGCCTATGGTCACTTTTCTCTTTCATTCTCAGTCTTTGCTGACTTCTTAAGTTATAGACACATATGGTTTTGATACAACTTTGTTTCAGATTTTTATTCTTTCTAAGTTTGGGTGCATTGAGAATCTTGCACCAAACAGCTAGAATTTTGAAGGGACAAAAATGCCAGAATTTCTTTTCCATGCAGTGCCAGCCAACTGGATCCACATGTTCATACTCTTGTGCAAATCATCTATCTAGGTGTCAGTGAATTTCAGTAAAAGTTACACATTGCATTGAACAGTTGAAACTATTATGTGGAAAGTAATGTAATTCACCTGCATTTTCCATTCATAATATCTAAAAATGTAGTATACTTCACTCATGAAGTTTCCTAGGGCATCTCTTGCTTCTTCAACACGAATGATACTATGTGCCAACACAGAATAGAAAGTATTATCATTGACTGGTTAAGAGTAACTGTAAAAGCAAAACCAATTTCTTTTGGTATATGTATTGCGTCTACTTTTTCCTGATGAGATACAGATTTTTTTTCTAATTAGGCTGGCTTTTAATGACATTACACATTCATATGTAGCACAAGACTTTTTAAAAATATGTATTTTATACAATTTCTTTTATCAAATACAGCACAAGCCTTATGTCTTTCACTTATATCTTTCTTCTTTGCAATGGTACCCAACAGTTAACAAGGAGTAGACAAGATGTCTTTTGGCTTTAAAATCACTGCTGTATATTGGCAAAATCCAAGACCAAATATGACTCATTTAAACATCAATTTGTATTTGAATAATGTGCAGGAAACAATTTTTTCTATTAATTCAGCAGCAGCAATAACAGCAATCAGGTTCTATCTCAGGAGGGAGCAGAAGGGCCATTGGGCCTCCACTGATAGAGGCAGTTTGTAAATGGGATGCAAAAATTGGAACCTAGATCTATCTGAGTATAAAACTTTTACTATTAACAACTATATTCTGCTGCCTCATAGTAGCACATGTAAGCATTATGGGCCATATTTATGATTCTGCATGACTACTCTTCTTTATTCATTGCCATTCTCTGGTTTTTGAAAACTTATGCTAACCCAAGAAGGAATATACCATTTTTTTGAGGGAGAAGAAGAAATGTTATGAGAATATATTACCACAATAATGCTCCATGACAATACCACCTCAAAACTCAGTGGCTTAAACAATAAGCATTTATAATTTTGCTGATAAGCTTACAGGCTTGCTGGGCCATGTTTCTAGTTAGTTCTCACCCCCGTGTCTACAGGTTAGCAATGAAGCTTTACTGATCTTTCTTAGGGTCTTTTGTGTTTCTGGGGTTTCAGCTGAGACAACTAGAGTGCCTTGTATCTACTCCATATATTCTTTCCAGCAGTGTAGATCAGGTAGGAGTTCAAGAGAAGAAAGAGAAGCAAGAAAGCAATTTGGCCATTAACTCAAATTTGATACCGTGATGTCATCACTTTCACCATACTCTCTTTTCCAAAGCAAGACAAAAGTCTATCTCAAAGTCCTTGTGTAGAGAGACAGATTCTTCACGTGGAGTCAATTCAATTGTGGGTAGTACAAGATATGGAGAATTGGACAATTTTTTCTGTAAATATACCACAAGGAATCATACATATATTTTAAAAGATATAAAAATATCTCCTGTAAATGTTTAGTCCTCATTTATAGCCTTTAGAGTTTAGTATTCAATTTTCTGTAGACTGGGAAATTACTTGAAATTAATTCCAGTTATCTCAGTGAAAAATTTCAACTAAACTCTTCTATCTTTGTTCTTAAAAATAGAATGTTTGTATGCTAATGTCACAAGGTGAGCAACATTAAAGTTACATCTCTGTGTTTCAAATCCAACACTGAGCTGTATAACCACTGAACTCCTAAAACAGTGAACTCAGCAATTTGATGCTATGCTCTCGGAATCCCTCCTTGGAATACACAACATTGCTCTGAATTAACAAAAGGCCAGGTCCATATGTTGCCCACGTCCTCATTGGAACTGTTGACATCAACAGGAATATCTTATGCAGTGTATGGTCTTGATAGGTCATCATTGTTATTTTATTTTGAATAATTATTTTATTTCAACTCCCAAACAGTGGAAGTCTTTTAATTATATTTTTTTCCAATTCCTTCAGTCATAATTCCTTTAAGAGGTCTGAAGTTTATTAGCAAAAACATTATCAGAAATTTTAAAATCCTGTTAATTTAGACAGAAGACAGTTTTGCAATGCTGATATATATATTAAAATAAAACAATATTATGGAAAAGTAATGTTTGATAAAACACTTTCATTAATATAGAAGTAAAAACAATTTCTTCCTTCATCTTCTTCTTCTGCTTCTTCTCGGTACTAATATTAATATTAGAAAATGCGACTACTACAGATGTAATAAAACTAAGTTGATTCATTGCCTATTACTTTATAATCTTTTCCCTTCTACTAGACAAGCATGAGAGGAACTGTAGAAGATCACAGATCTAGTTGGCATTGCATTTGGTAATTTGAAATGTTTTATTCTTACTTTCCTTCATTTTGGTTGTATATCTTGCACATAAGGCTTTTTATAAACCATAGGCATCAACTCACTCCCGAGAATCACATTAGCAACCTAGAAAGAAATTCACTATCACTTTTGCAAATTACAAGAGGCCTTTGGTAAGGTGGGAAATGAAGATGACATTTAAGACTGACTGCCTATTAGGTTTTCTTCAGTAAAATATTGGATGGCTGAAAACTGAGTAATATATTGTTCATGATAATAAAGAGGGCAGCATGTGAGGTAATTAAATGTGTTGAGTAACTTCTTTCTTCAAAAATAAATCTACATAAAGAAGTATAAGAAACAATTTTGTTAAATATGTTTTCTACATTTCTCTTAAAATAATAAATTTGTTTAAAATGTATTTTTTAAACTATCACAGGTGAAATGCCTCAGAATAATTTAGGAAAAAAAGGACTTCCATGATCAGTGGTTGTCAATTTTCTTTCTCAGCATATGTAATAGAAAAAAAAAAGATAAAAACTACATCACACATTTTGTGGAAATCGATATTGTAAATATAACGTATCTTTATGGACTGAATCCAGACAAGTAGATAAATAGTAGTCATCTAGGACATAGAAAAAAAGTTTTACTCATAAAAATAAATTTCTAATTCTGTTAGAATATGATTATTAGGATATTTAGAGTTTGGTTGAAACTTGAGTTTAGTTAATTGGCTTTTCGAGTCTACTATGGAAATGGATTTAACAGCAGTTTATCATTCTTTAATACCAGTTATCATTCTGATATATGCCAATTGCTAATTTATTCCTTACGAGTATGTGAGTTTGAAGTTCACTCATGATGTGGGAGATGTTTATGGACATTTGTACAAGAGGATGGGGAGTGACAGGGGAGAAAAGTGTATAAAGGATGTGCCAGTTTTGAATTCACTTAAATAGATATGAAGTACAGCGATTTAAGACACATATTAGCACTCTCTCTGCATGCCTAATGAATTGTGATATTTAGGTTTCAGAGCACAAAAATACCTGGGGAACCAAAGCTTCCATCTGTCTTTCCAAAAATCAACAATATTTTTGATAGCAAATATTAATTTTATATCACATTGTGAATTTTTCCTCTGGAAGAACATGATCAAGACATTTTATGATTCTTTCAAACATATTATTCTTTTTCTTTTTTTAAATTATGACTAGAAGAATTTTAAAATAAATGTGAAGACTTTTGTTATGTTTATTATGAAGGTTTAAAGTATATAGATGTATATTTATACACCACATAATTACAGATCCCCTCCTACAGCTAATCATGCATGCATATCCATTACACTCAAAGTTTCCATTCCTTAATCAAGCATTCTGTGATTATGCAAATTTGAAAGATAATGAGGTACACCCTATAACAGATAGCAAATCAGTGTTGTTAAATAAGTCTTGAAAAATGAGAAAATCGCCTCTTTTGGTCCTGAAAATCTTGGGGAACTTTCATAATTAGTAGACTAGTCACATAGAGGAAAGTGGCACATTTTGATATATTGTATTGGTTTTCTCCTTACGATTATTTGATTGTTTTCTTTCCTCATTATCAGTGACTAAACATTCCCAGAATTTCTGGTCACATCCAGCGATCAGAAAAATTATGAAGTACATAATAGGGCTTCAATCCAAATACACACTTGTCATGTCTATTGTCTACCGCTAGTTCAGAATTTAAGAAATCACTTTCCATGGAACATTTGAAAATGGAAATGGATCTAATGAAAGCTGTGACACTTTCAAGAGTCAACGGTAGAATTTTAGGTTTTGGTATTCTCAGCCAGAGAATATTTGGCAGCAGAATATTTTGCAGATATCATCAAGTAACTGCCTTTTTCACAATTTGCTATTTCTTATACTGCTGTTGATCCTTTCCATGTAACTTTGCTTTAATCATTGCAATGGACTATGTAATGGTCATTTGCAAGTCAAAGTGCATTTTGTTGAAAGTTTTTATTTTATTCCCCTTTCACAAAGGAACTCATAGCTTGGGAGGAGTTGGAATAAAATGCTAATATGTTGTATTACCCAGCTAGCTGTTGATAGGTCTTTATTAAGGGTGGGTTAGTAAATATTTCATGTCAAATACCAGGAACACATCATCATATAAACACCGTTTTCTGTAAGATATAAGAAGAATGATTACAGATTATTTTAGAAGCCCAATAGCTATTCAACAATGTGTGATTTAGAATTAGTAAGAGGCCTCCCCACCTTGGAATATTTTCTCTAGCTATATGTGATGAAGCCTGAACCATTAGTCACTTTTTCAATTAACATATGAGGAGATAGACCCAAGGAACAAACCATGCTTACAGTTTCTGATAACTATAAATAAAATTGTAAGACATTTGATTTCATTACCTACATACATACATTTAAAACAAACAAAAAATAATTAATACTCTCATTCCTCTTCAAAATAATATTAAGTGATCCTGCTCTTAAAGGCGGTGAGGGGACAAAACTGTAGCTGTCCATGAGGAAATCAATGTTTCAGAAGATGAAATCAGATGCTCTCAAAAGTCTGTCTCAGTGGGGTGAAGATGATTACTGCCAAAGCTAATATTAGAAGAAATCGTGTATTTTTTTTTGATGTAGAAGCATATTCGTTTCAGGTAGAATAGAAAATCAGAAGTGTAAGAACAATATCCAAGTGCTAATAGTTGTCATTTTCCTTTGTTAAGTTACATTTTTTGAAATATATTTCACTTGTTGATTATTTCCATCAGATACTTGTATTTGAAAAGACCCACAGTGTTTTACTTTCCTAAAATTTCCAGTCATTTTCTCCCTTTTCAACAGTCTCTGTATTTCTTCATCATTAGAAAATTTAATTTGTGTCTCATAGTCTTTTTTTGATCATTACGAAAATACACCATTAAATTATGGGAAAATATTTGAAGATTTTTAAACAAGCTATTTTTATTTCTTCAAATGTTTCTTGCTATTCAACAAGTGATATTTCCCTTTCCTTGGGGAGGTAGTAGATAGACCCTATAGAAAAAAAGTCAAAGTGAGAAGACATTAGCTTATAGCAGGTACTTTAATTGGAAACCAAACACTTTTGAGATGAACATTTCATATAGACGCAGGTGTATTGAATTTCCAAAGGTTCGATTTGGAATATTCAGCCAGGCTTTATAAAGCTCAAGTCTAGATTATTGGAGAATATATTTAATGAGAACAAACTGTAGAGTAGGGAGTGGTCCAGGTTAAGCCTGGGCACAAGGGCCACGGCAACATAAATTCTAGACATGTTGAGCGGAAATCCAACATCACATGGCTTATTCCCTGCCTGCCATTTAGAGGCCACGCAGGAGACCATCTTGCATCAAAATGGGGAAGCCACAGCTTAAATCTTGCATTTTAATGAATGTCTATTCAAAATAGTCTAAGTTTTAAAACAGAAATGAGTCCATTTCTACTAGTAAAGATTATTTTAAAAATGGCAAAATTAAATACTTTATTACACAGATATTTATTGAACATCTACTGTTTTACGTAGAAACAAAGCAATGTCCTTGTTTCATGGAACTTACTTCTACAGAGAGTGCAGGGCTGAGATTAAGAATTTTCAGATATCAACAGAATTAGGCGCTTCTTAGCTAAGTTGAATTTGTTATAGAAAATTAATGTTACCTTTCTGTGCATCTGAGTAGTGAATGTACACTTAAAATGTAAACTTAGAACTCATATTATCTTAGAATTCTTACACAGAGTTCAGCTGCTTAAATCTTTTAGAAAACTTTTAAACTTTAGAGAATTAAACAGAGGCTTAGAGGCAGAAAGAATCATATTTTTAAAAGACTCAGTACTTCAGGTTATTTGTCAGAACCAAATTTTTTCATTAACAGCAGTGGTTTTCATATGACCCCTGGTTGTTTCTGCATTCCTTGTCTGGAAATATCAAGAGAAATCATATTTTGTCAAACCTTAAGGAAACATTCCTACATTTTTATACAGAAAAAGAAAAAATAGATAGATAGACAGATAGACATAGATAGATATAAATAGAAAGATAGATAGGCAGACACAGCTTTGTTATCTTAATAGCACCTCCTTAAACACAGATTCGACATCTATCTATTTAAATGGTAATAAATCTTATAGTTCCTGGCACCTTATAAATGCACATTTTATGTGCTAAATGTATTAAGCTATCAATCAGCAGTTATTAGATGAATTTTAATATTGCTAGGTTTATAATACTTATTTAGTGATTATTGTGTATGTATGTTTTCGTTTTAGCTGCCTATTTCCTGAGGAAATATAACTAAAGTTAGGAAAATTACCATTGTTCCATAGAAGAAGAAAAGGGCCCTGTTGGTCAGCAGCATAATACTCATGGGGTCCTAGAGTTGGGTCCCTTTCTATTAAAAAGAACAATGAGATCATTAGGCTTTACACAAAAACTCAGAAACGGAAGAGAGACACACTGAGAAAGTGGGGGGAGTACCAAAGACACACTTTCCTCTATTTTACAACTTTGCCCAGGGCTTGCTTTGTTTTCCAGTGATGATTTATGACTATGGGAGATCCCTGAGCACTTACATGATTTCACATTATCATCTTTCTGCTTTCTGGAAAGATTTAAGTACATTTGAATAGCTGACATTGACACAGAGTTTTGTTTAGCATGGAAGCGCTCCAGGAATTTCAGTTCATACTTGGGAGACTACTTGTCACCTAATGGAATTGTATGTGACACTCCTGTGAAGAAATTTACAATTTTTAACCATCTGCAAATATATATGAAACAACAGAGAGAGTGGTGGAGACACAGAACAATGATTCAGTTGCTCCTTTCTTCCTTAGACTAAGTGGAAGAAGTTTATCTTCCCTGTCTCTACCACACAGGAGGCCACTGCTGCTAAATGCCAACACTGTCACCTACACAGTGTTCATCGAAGATCAAGCCTTTGTCATAAATGGAGCCAAGCCAGGAAATGCTTGCTCCAACTAGCCGTAATTGTTGTCCTGCTCACCTCCAAGAAGTACATTTAGAGTCAATGCAGGCTTTCTTTTTATCAAGAAAAGCCTTCACCATAAAAAACGGAGTGCTTTGAGCAACTCAGACATAAATGGGAGGAAAGGTTGGGAGAGAGGTTTCTAAAGGAAGCTTTTTTTTTTGAAAAGATTTCTGTTTTTCCTTTTTCTCCCCAAAGCCCCCAGTGCATAGTTGTATATTATTCATTGTGAGTCCTTCTAGTTGTGGCATGTGGGATGCTGCCTCAGCGTGGTTTGATGAGCAGTGCCATGTCCGCTCCCAGGACTCGAACCAACAAGACACTGGGCTGCCTGCAGTGGAGCGCACAAACTTAACCACTCAGCCACAGCGCCAGCTCCAGAAGCTGTTTTTTTTTTTTTAATTCTTGAATAAGTGATTGTATATGAAGAGGAAACAGAACTGATAACTTGTGAAAGAGCTAGGTAAGCCATTATTCACTTAACTTCCAGTTAGTATAACATGTAGAACTATAAAATAAAACCTATTTTGTGGGATTAAAATATCACAAAAGAGAATCATGAAAAGTATGGCATCAAAGATACTTACAAGTTTGCGAATAGTTTTGTATGGCCCATTTTTAGGTTTGGGAAGCCATCACTATCATCATTATTATTAACAACACAAACTTTATTAGAAGACTAACTATAAAAAATCCTTGATTATACTGTGTTGAAATAAAGCAATTCAAAGAGATACTATTCTTTACAATACACGAAAGGTTATATGGACTTTTACAGGGATATTGAAGGCATGTATAGAGCAATTTCATAATTATATCTGAGTAAATAAGGAAATATTCTTGAATAAAAACAAAATCATACAAAGTGATAAAAAGAATAAACATTTGTTTTGTCCTATCAGTTACAATAAGAAATCAAAGTGATTTTGCGACACGTTCGTTGGGAAGCAAATTATTTTTAATATTGAAATCTTAAATAATTGATTTTTGACACTTACAAAGGAATTTAGTATTGACAAGCTAAAGAAGAAAAATCATATGATCATAATAATTGACAGAGAAAAATCATTTGACAAAACATCCATTCTAACCCAGATAACATCATACTTAGTGGTAAAAAAATGAGGATTGGGAGTAAGGCTTCCTCGACATGGGACTAGAAGTTCTGGTCATTACGATAAGTCAAGAAAAATAAATAAAGTCGTATAGAATGGAAAGGAAAAAATAAAACTCTCTCTATTTGACAATACATGATTATATAAGTATAATAACCCAAGGAATTTTAAAAAATCACTTGTAGGACTTGTAAGTGAGCATATCAAGGTTGCATGACACATGTTTGTAATGAATCATTTTGATGTTTGACTGTGACAGATCTTCAGCCTCACTCCTCTTTTTTCCCCTTGTGTCCCACATCTGGATGAGCTGATAAAAAAGCCTAGGTGGTCGTTTCTTCAGCGCATGTGAGGAATTCAAACCATGTAAGCCCTTTCCAGTGTTCAGGAACACTGACCTTGGACACACCCCCTAACCACGATATAAACCCAGGCCAGTCTTCTTTCCTTGCTCTCTCAAGCCATTTTGACCTACTTGAGAGGCTTCTCCTGACCCCCAAAGACTTCAATAATATAAGTAATAAAGCTTTTCATTCCCTCTTGGTATGTGTGTGGTATTGTCAGTCTCAATGTCTGAACCAAGCTTTTTATGGGGTCCATCTGCCTCTGCATGCGACCGTACAAAAAGACTAACACATTAAAAGAAACAATCAATTGTATTTCTGTATACTAAGATTGAATATTCAAAAACCAAAATTAAAAACACAAAACAACTCACAACTATGCCAAAGAAAATGGAATACTTAAGTATCTACTTAATAAAATGTACAGGAATGTACAGGAAGTGTATCCCTAAAATTAGTGAGGACTTAGATAAATAAGGAGATATATTCGTAGAGTAGAAGACTCAAGATAGTAAATGTCATTTAATTCCAAACAAATCTATAGGTTTAATGCAATTAGTATCAAAAAGCCTTCAAAGTTCTCTGTAAACACAGATAACATTATTTTAAAATCTATATGGAAACATAAATAAACTAGAATAGTGAAAATCATGGCAAAGAATGAAGTGGGAATAACTCTGCTGAATGCTAAGTTTTACTAAATAGCTAGACTAATTAAGA